>NC_141043.1:45317500-45365000 GCF_052040795.2 Danio rerio | reverse complement strand
AAAATATCTGAAAAGCCTGGACACTCTAATAATCAAAATGTCCAGAAAATAGTGGGTTTTACCTGGCATCCAATGTTTCCCTGGCATTATTACAGAGTGCAGGCTTTTAAAAATTTTTAGATATTTGGCGATTTCAGCCGATGAAGGGTTTGTGTGAGGAAATGTATTTGATTAATCTATTAAATCAGCATGTTCTCTTAGAGCAGGCGTGTCCAAACTACGGCCCGCGGGCCATCTGCGGCCCGCAATCAGTTTTGTGGCGGCCCGCTAGGCTTTTTATAAATATCAATAGAATCTGGCCCGCTATACAAAAATGAACGTAATTCAATAAATAACCACCAGGTGTCGCTATTACATGCATTCAATTAAGCAGCAGTTCTTGTTATGATCAATCTATCTATCTATCTATCTATCTATCTATCTATCTATCTGTCTGTCTGTCTGTCTGTCTGTCTGTCTGTCTGTCTGTCTGTCTGTCTGTCTGTCTGTCTGTCTGTCTGTCTGTCTGTCTGTCTGTCTACACACAGTTGAAGTCTGAATTATTAGCCCCTCTTTGATTTATTTCTTCTTTTTTAAATATTTCCCAAATGATGTTTAACAGAGCAAGGACATTTTTACAGTATTTCTGATAATATTTTTTCTTTTGGAGAAAGACTTTTGTTTTATTTCGGCTAGAATAAAAAGCGGTTTAAATTTTTTTATGAACCATTTTAAGGTCAAAATTATTAGCCCCTTAAGTCTTCAGAACAAACCATTGTTATAAAATAACTTGCCTTTTTTGTGGAAAAAAAAAATCTTCTCTCCGTTAAACAGAAATTGGGGAAAAAATAAACGGGGGCTAATAATTTATGGGGGCTAACAATTCTGACTTCAACTGTGTGTATATATATATATATATATATATATATATATATATATATATATATATATATATATATATATGCGTGTCTGTGTGATGTATGTAAAATTTGGCCCACGACAACATTTGTTTTTTAGCATCATGGCCCTCGGCCCAAAAAGTTTGGACACCCCTGTCTTAGAGGGTCACGAAACACCAAAACACATTTTTTGAGCTGTTGACAGTCGTATATGTGACCCACACTGCTAAAAACACAATTAGGACACCTATATTTCAATAAAAAGTGAAAAATTGTTGTTTTTGCGTTATTTCGAGCAAATTCGTACTTCCGGTTTGAAACGAATTTTTGAAGCTGCGTCACGGCCATGAGATGTTAGCGTGTATTCCAGTGTGTAGACTGGACATCTGTATGGGAGTACCATATTACGTCTCTGAGTGCGCTGCATTGATTCATGAGTATGGCTTGGTTCAAACCAATTAGCGTGCTCTATTATGAATGTGCTGCAACTTCATCATTATTATGCATGCTAGCTTTCTTAGACAGTACTTGAAACAGTGTTCAGACGGCAGAGAGATGCCACGTTGTGTTGCCAAAAGGAGTGAAAAAACAATAAGAAATGTTTGGAGATACGGTTTAGGGTCTGCACCAGAGTAAATATTTTCTAAATCATCTTTCACAAACGACTCCACGGTCGCAATTACATGGTTGGTTATATTGACAGAAGTTAGTCGATTTTCAGGCTCTGGTTGATATCATTGCTCTTACTGCAGCTTTATGCAGGATTATTCTACCAGAAAGTATATTAGTTATGATCTATAATTGAACCGACACGAATCGCTGGTGTCAGCATCATTGCGAAGCACAGAAACAATTCATTTATTTTCACACAAACAATGGTCTTCTTTTATACGAGACCCTGCAATAGCATGTTTATCTCACAATTCTGAGTCTGACTATATAGTATAACTGACAGAAAAAAAAAAAAGACTGATTTATGTGTGATGTAAATTTTTACAAATGCCTATGAGGTAAGAATTCCATGCATCCATGTCATTTCTTGCTAAAGTATTACTGCATTTCTTTAGTAAATACTGACAGCTTTTATTTTAAAGACAAGTTTGCATGCTGGTGAAAGCTGTTAGCACATCTGGCCCATAATTTCATAATCGTGAGCATGAAAACACGAAGCGCCCAAGCTTCTGAAATCTGAATGGAGTAAAAGTCCATGTTAAACAGTTTATAAGACCTAAAGCCTCTAGATTATGGAAATGCGTCATATCTGGATGTTTTGATTAGACGTGCTTAACTGCCAAGACCTTGAAATCAGATTTACAGACATTACCATAATGATCTGGGAGATATTCATACCAGACAAAGAATGATGAAAAAATATCTATATGAAAGCTAGAAAAGCATGCATTTTTCAAAAAAAAAAAAAAAAAACTATCTAAAGGTGACCTATTATGCGAAAATCACTTTTGTAAAGGGTTTAACCACAGTTATGTGGCAACAGTGTGTGAATATAACCAGCTTCTAACGGTAAAAATGTATTCATTCGATTTTTAAAATAATCACACTCAGCAGTCTGCAGAAACACTTTGATTGACATTCTCCCTTTGTATGCATCATCAGAGGGGGGTAAAGCCCCGCCCATTAGTGACTAGTCTCTAACTCATTAGCATAAGACATTCATATCGCATCATATTTTAAACATTTCTTAGCAGTGGACAATTAGGAGAATGATCATGTTGCCTTAGTTTATTTAATCCCTCAGCTCAGTGGTCCTCAACCACCGGTCCGAGGATCAATTGGTGCAGGCTGCACAGGAAATCAATAATTATTTCCGTTTTATTATCTGAGAACGATCTTTTATTTTAAAAAGTCTTTTTTTTTTTTTAAATCACCATACTCTTGCTTACGTCTCGGTCACAAAAGCACCCAAATTTAACCCACAAGCAGCAAAAGGAGTAAGAAACAGACGTCTTTGGAAAGATTCTTTGCTAACGGGAAAAGACCCAGTGAACGATCCACGAACTGCCAAGGAATGGATTCCCAACCCAGTTGTCAACAAATCAGGTGAATCCACCATGACTCTGCAAGAAGGTCAACTGAAGAAGATCACAAATGATGCTGGCCATTCGCATAACGCACATTTCTAGAGTGTGCACAGGATTGTCGTTTCTAACGGAGGACCGCGGCTTGTGCGCAAAGACTTCCGCAAGCTCACCTCGAGTCACGTGACAAAAGTTGACTGATCAGCTTCAACTTGTATGGAATATTGATTTTTCTGTGAGATTAATTTTATCAGTCAAACACACAACACAAACCCTGCAGTGCTTTGTAATTTTCTCCATGAATAAAACTTGTATCAGAGTGCTAGCAATGTTTTGTCAACTTGTCATCTTTTGAGAAAATAGCTGATGGTCACCTAGCAACCTACGAAACACCAAAACAAATATTTTCAAATAGGACCAATTCAAAGGCCAAAGGCTTAAGTTTTGATGTTACAAATGGCCTACTGATGTTTTGCTTTTATATTTTACATTAGGCTATTATTTGTGCATAAACATATCTAAATATAGCAATAAACATACCATTTGTTGAAAACAACATTTTTTGTCATCAATACTGAAAACTTATATGAGCGATGATATCATTGAATGTTTAGGGGGGCCTTACAATATTTTCTAGGAGAAAAGGGGGTCTCGGGCAAAAAAAGGTTGGGAACAACTGCTCTAGAGACAGAGACTTCTCTTAGATCTTGTAAAAAGGGGCATAAAAAGTCCCCTTTAAATCAGTAGTTTATTTCAGACCTCTCTTATGATTGACACACACCAACATTAGACAGGCCTGTCAACTATTGATTTGTCAGCTGATTGTGGTGATTTGATCTAATCACAGTGTTTTTTAGATGACTGTGATAACTGTGCCAAGTAAATTGATCAATTTAAATGCATAAGCATCAAGGCTTAATTTGTGCCGTAACACGCCTGATCCGGCACTTCATTTTACCAATCTCTCTCCTGAACTGCCCTCTTCTCCTGCCCGCTGTTCACCTGTTCACTTTCTTCTGCGACTCCCCAACCCTCTTCACTTTCGTCCACTACACCCCTCCGCCATCCAACGTCAGGCCACCCTTGCCCCCTCACCTCCACTCTTCACTTTCGTCCATGACAACCCCGCCACTCTTCACTACGGCCCCGTCCGTTTTATTCTAGCTGAAATAAAACAAGTAAGCCTCTCGAGAAGAAAAAAAAGAGGGAATTTTGTGAAAAAAAAAAAAAAAACGCTGTCATTTGGAAAAAATATTTATGTATTTATATATATATATATATATATATATATATATATATATATATATATATATATATATATATATATATATATATTTATAAAATAAATATTTATAATACATACATACACACACACACACACACACACACACACACACACACATATACATATATATATATACATATACATATACATATACATATATATATATACACATATACATATACATATATATATATATATATATATATATATATATATATATATATATATATATATATATATACATATATATATATATATATATATACATATATATATATATATATATACATATATATATATATATATATACATATATATATATATATATATATAAATTCACAGAAGGGTGAATAATTGACTTCACGATTATTCAAAAGGATTATCAATCAATTACAATTATGACCAATCAATCAATTACAATTAGGTGCAATTTCCAGCCAATTTGTGCAGGAGGAATTAGACCTTATTATAAACTAGGCACATAAAGTACTTTAAGATGCAGTAAACACTCCACACTACGACAAACAGTAATTTTAATAAGGTCTCATTTTGTAATTCATCTAATGCCTCTGAGAAATACTCAATGGTACATAACCTTGTGAATTAGTAATTAGTAAGAGCATTGAATTGTACAGAGAGTGAAAAACAAGCAGTTCAAACTCAGGCCACAAACACATTAGTGAAATCTCTGACGGAGTATTTGATGGTCAGAATGTTTCAACCTTTGGGTGAATGAAATGGCTTTCACAAAAGTTTCCATTAAAGTCCCTTGAAGTGTTTTGAAATTTGATGTTTAACGTAATCTCAACAGACGTTTGAGGTGACGTCAAAAAAAAAATAGCTGATCCATTAGGTAGAAATGACAAACTGCAATTTTGGAAATTTCTTCTAAATAAATCACTGTTTTGATTAAATCACAGTTTTGTAGCGCACTACCTTATAGATATCCTTAAGACTAACATATTAATATATATATAATATATATATTATTGCATGAGACCTTTAAAAATGTCAGAAAGCTTCCTGGTGTAGAGAAAACTCTTGCACAAGTGCTCGAACAATATTTAATGCAGTCACCCTGATGAATTTGTGGGTGGATGAACGGACAGAAGGATGGATTAAAAGGACAATGGACAGAGTTAGATGAATGGAAAGGGAGGGAAGAATGAATGGATGGAGAGTGATGGATGGAAGAGTATGGAAGAATGAATGGATGAAAAGGGAGGGAGGAATGAATGGATGGATGGAGAGTGATGAAAGGAAGAGTAGGGAAGAATGAATGGATGGAGAGGGATGGATGGAAAGGTAAAGAATGAATGGATGGAGAGAGATGGATGGGAAGAGAGGGAGGAATGAATGGATGGAGAGTGATGGAATGGAAGAGTAGGGAAGAATGAATGAATGGAGATAGATGGATGAAAAGGGAGGGAGGAATGAATGGATGGAGAGTGATGAAGAGTAGGGAAGAATGAAAGGATGGATAGAGATGGATAAGAAGAGAGGGAGAGATGAATGGATGGAGAGGGGTGGATGGAAAGAGAAGAGAATGAATGGATAAAGGTGGATGGAAAAGGAGGGAAGAATGAATGGATGGAGAAGGGTGGATGGAGAGGGAAAGATGGAAAATGAATGAATGGAGAGAGAGATGGATGGAAAAGGAAGGAAAAATGAATGGATGGAGAGAGGTGGATGGATGGAGAGGGGTGGAATGAATGGGTTGAGAGTGATGGATGGAAGAGTAGGGAAGATTGAATGGATGGAGAGGGGATCAATAAATGAATAGAAAGGAATGGATAGAAAGGGGGAAGAATGAATGGATGGAGAGGGATGGATAGGAAGAAAGGGAGAGATGAATGGAAGGAGAGGGTGGATGGAAAAGGAGGGAAGAATGAATGGAGAGGAATGATGGAAAGAGAAATGGATGGACTGATGAATGGAATGATGGATGGATGGATGGATGGATGGATATAAAAGGGATGGGATGGATGAATAAATGAAAAGGAAGTGAATGGATGGACGGGTGAAAAGGGAAGGTAGGATGGATAAATGGATGGAAAGAAATGGGAGGGATAAATAGAAAAGGAGAGATAGGTGGATATATTGATGGATAAATGGAGGGACGGATGAAAAGAAACACAATGGATGGAACTAAAGGAATAAATAGATGGAATGGGATGGATGGAAGGAAATAGATATGGATGGAATGAAAGAAATGAATGGATGGAAAGGAATAAATGGGTAAAAAAAAAAAATGAATGGATGGTACCGGGGTGATGGCTGAAAAGAAATGGAGAGTTAAATATAGATGAACAGTAACAAGGAAATCCTCAGAATCAAGAACACATCCTGCCAATTAATGACTTGTAAGGAATAATGAACGCTGTGGAAGATTTAATGGCTTGGAGATTAATTAGTGGGAAACAGCAAAGGTTGTCACCTGTAACCTGTCACCTGTATATAACAAAAATGGTAATTTATTCACATGCAAATCGTGATTCTTACTTTGAGGAGGCAAGAGAAACGGTGTCCTTTAAAAGCTGTAATGAGAAAAAGGTATGAACTGAAATACTAGAGCTGAATCATACATTCCAATTAACACTTGACCTTCAATTTTCTGTGCACGATGTGTGAATCTGAAATCATGTTGGTCAAGATTACAGTCATCATCATCATCATCTTAACTGATAGATCTCATATTTCTAAAGCATATACACAAAAATCCTTGGCATGTTGCCATCGAGTGCACTGACTGTTCTCTGATACATACATTTTTTTTTTTTTTTTTTTTTTTAGAAAATGCATTATTTTTTAATTTTATTCTGAACTTAAGCAGGGTTTATTTAGGCAACACTGTAGCCTCTTTTTTTATCATACTTTGATTCTGACAGTATGATAACCTTGGATAATAATATCATGACTTCACGGTTTAATGGTATTGTGATTACTGCCCTAAAATATATTATTTTTAAATGTGGGTAAAACAGGGCTTCTGCAAGTTTCATCACATTAAATTTAAGACTTTTTAAGACCTTTTTAAGACCAATATGAATGAAATTTCAGACTTTCACAAAACCGCTAATAACTTTCCGTAATAACCAAAGGATTTTTTTATTGCACCATTAAAATTCAGTTATTTCTTAGCTGAAATAATTTATTTTCTTCATATTTTAAATAATGCATCAAACATGCAAACTCTAGTTATATGCATAAATACTTTAACTAGTATAACCTTTCTTTTAAAAAAAAAAGACAAGTTTTAAAAACTAAAATAAGTGAAGTTTATTTATAAACAAATTTTGAGAGGATCACGTGCTTATCATTGCTTGCAGCCGGCCCCACATTATTTAATTCATGATTCACCAATCGAACGATTGCTAAACCACTAAAAATACCCTAAGTTCCATATGACAGCCATCTTCGTTGCAAAGAAATCCTCCTTCCACCCCTACTCCTCATCCTTTCCTAGATGGGTGGCACAATGGCCCAGTGGTTAGCACTGTTGCCTCACAGCAAGAACGTCACTGGTTCTAGTCCTTACCAAGCCAGCAGAAGTTTCTGTTGTTGAGTTTACATGCTCTCCCCATGCTCACGTGGGTTTCCCCCGGATTCCCTGGTTTCCTCCCAAAGTCTAAAAACATGTAACTTAGGTTAATTGACTAATCCAAATCAGCACCACATGCTCCTAATAAGTTGCTATCTCTTAAGAGCGATCACTATCTGTTTATTAGCTTCTACAGCAGGGGGGGTTCTCAATCTATCCGAGCTCAAACTCCCCTCTCGCCTTGCAAACGGGAAGGAGCCCCAGGCTTGGAAATCTTATGAGCTCAGGGCTCTCTCCCGGGACAGCATGCCAAACAAGCTTTATAATTAATCATCAGCTAAGTGTGAACTCTTGAAACTAAATTTTAGCACAACAAATTTTTGCATAAAAACATGGAGAACTTTTAAGCAAATATTATTGTAAGGATGTAAGGAACACAATCAAACCATATTGTTAATTAATAATTATTAATTTTATTAAATTTTTATTTTTATTTTTTTAGATGTATTTGTTGGTTTTACAGATTGGCCACAGCTTTACATGGACAATTAGTAAAAATTAAGACCTGTTTAAAAGTATTTGAGACCCACAACAGCATATTTCAGTGTTTTTAACACTTTTTAAGGGCTTAAATTTGAACACAATATCTATCCACACCATCTTTGGATATATTTTCTACTGGAGATACTGTTGTCCTAAAAAACTTTTAAAAAAGTAAATAAAAAAAATCTCAAACATTCATTAGGAACGGGATTACAGACAATTTTGGTGATTTTAAAACCTTATTTTAAAACAGTAATCACAGTACCATAAAGCCATGATTTTTTTTTTTTTAATCCAAGGTTATGATACCATCAGAAACTTGTAGGGCCCATGCCTACTTAAGCTCCTCCGTTTTTTTTTAAAAGAGCTCAAAGGCTGCACGATATTGGTAAAATCTGACATTGCATTATTTTGTTTTACTGCAATATTGTGATATGAATCCAATTTCACCAGATTTAAATAGCTCTATTTGGAAAGATTTCTATGCAGAGCATCTGCATAAATTATAATAAAGCAAAACAAGCAAAAATAAATAAATAAACACTCCTTTATGATTTTCTGGAAAGTCTAATGGTATTTATGTACAGATTAGGGATGCTCGAAATAATCGATTAACCGTTAACCGAAAGGGTGCGTTTGTGACCGATTAATGCTATCAGTTAAACGATTAAAATTATTATTTTATATATTTTTAGTTTGGCTGCATAAGGGGCCGATTGAATGTGCTTTTGCGATAAGAGGGGCATCTTTTGCACGCGGCTCATCCCATAGCAGCAGATGTGTTGTCAAGACAACTACAGAGAACTTTTAAAGAGCTTGGTTTCCGCTACATTCATTCTTCCATGGCGGGGACCAAAATGCATCCTGCCACGGCTACATTACCCATTCAAAACATTCAGTTATTGTTGTTGTTGTTTTTAATAGCGGATTATAAAATCGCATCAAAACGTATTAAAAGGTAAGTGGCTTATAACAGCGCAAACTTTTCTGTAACCGTATAGTGCTGTGCGCTTCTGTTATCCGTTTAATCCTTTGGGGTTATGTGCTGACTGACTGACTGACTGACTGACAGGTGCGTGATGCGTGAGACCAGCAAACATGCAGAAGCTTTCAGTTAAGATGAACACAGTTTCTATAGTTATACTTTATTTATAGATAAAGTATGACTCTGCATATAATCACTCTATCTTGCTGGAGTTTATAGCCGTTTAGCTTTACTTCAGGATCCTTACTTACTTCTAATCGCTGTTTTAAGTTATCCAGAGCTGTATGAAATGTACAAATCTTGAATATCACAATATTATTAAATATTACAATTGTAACAACATAGACAGCAACACTTTTGCAAAATCGATACCCAGCTGATTCAGTCGTTTCATAAGAGGACCGCGCTTCTTCTCTTCTTTTTACCTTGTCAACATAAAGGCAGTGAGGTGCGCCTCGCGTTTTTGGAATGAAAAATGCACGTTAGCCGTGTCGGCCACTTGTTCAACTGCAAGACATATTTAACTTGCGGGACGATAACGTATAACCCGTGCCTACAGACACATTTGCCAAAGAAGCAAAATGGAAGAAGAATATTGATTGAAACAGACTTGTTGATGTCAAAAAAAGTGCTGAAGTTGACCTGGATCTGCATCATAAACGCAACAAATAGGCTTTACCATTTATTTTACAGCATATAAAGCATGCATGCACATTAATGCAATATCATATTTAAGCAACAAAAATGTTTACAAAAAGTCAACATATGCACACATTGTTGTTGTCTTTTCATCACGCAGCGCGCGCACTTGAGAGAAAGGAAACCATAGCAAGACATAATCTTTAAAATAATGATTTCTATTAAAAATGTAAAAAGGTTTTGTAATTATAATAAAACAAGCGGGGCATTAAATAAATGCATATTTTCCGTGGAGCGAGCGATTTGAGGAAGTCTGCTATTTTATTTGACGGAAGACAAAAATATGATTGGAAAAAAACAGCCTATGCCGGTTATTAAGAATAATCAGTCAGTGTTTTCGATTTGTAAAATAAATTAATTATTTAAGTGGAAAATAATTTAGGGCAGTCCTATTTATTTTATTCATTTTATTTCGTTTATTCCATTCTTCTGTGCTAAACACTGCAGGTGCGTGAAAATGCTCTGTTGTATTGTTCTATTATTAATATGCTAGCATATAAAAAAATCAGTATTTTATGCAATATTTAATGCGTCAGACACAAAATAGACACGTCAATTTGTTTAATATAGAATTAATAGTAATCTGACCAGTTAACCGTTAATAACCGATTAATGAGCGGTGGTTGTCGGTTAGCAAAATTAACCGAAATGAGCATCCCTAGTACAAATATTGAACAACCAAATGTAAAATAACATGGTCATCACTGTATAAACATTTTTTAAAAATATCTTTCTTTTAATCTTTCATAAATAATCTAATTCTCCAAAATGATTATTGCAGAAACATACAGTGTGACATTAATACGGAAACGATATATTGTTCAGCCGTAGTAGAGTCAGTTTCAAAGAGTTATAAAACATTATCTGTTTTTTTTTTTTTTTTTTGAGCTAAAACTTGACACACACTAGGTACATCAGACTTGTTATTTTATATATTGTAAAAGAGTGTATAATGGGTCTTTTTTAAATTTCCCCATTATCTATTCACATGTGTTTGGCATGCACTGACTGACCTCGGTGTCTAGTTCAAAGAGTTCAGAACGGTAAGAGAAACAATTCAGCGATTTTCACTAGAGATGAAGACCACTTACAGAGCAGCACATGAGAGCGAGAGACTCAAATATATGAGACACTCTAAATTGACACACATACTGTATCAAAAGCTCTAAGCTTCCAGGAACTCAATGGGTTTTTTTCTGAAACTTAATGGGTTCTTCTCAGAAGTCGTGAAGAGAACAGCCTATTCTTTCTAGTAATGCCTGAAAGTGAATGTTTGCTTTGCTAAATATAACACCAGATCACTTCATTCTCGAAAATCCCCTCTTCATCAGAGTGTCCTGGCATGGGTATTGTACTACACCAAGCGTACAAAAAGCAGATCAATTGTCAGTTTTTCTTCTGGACTTTCTTTTGGATTATTTCTAGAGAGCAAACACTTGCTTTATCAGTGTTGTTCTCCCTATAGACCATTTTAATGTGTTGATGCCATAGGCCCATGAACATATCCTGCTTGTTGTTAAAGCGGTGGTCCCATAACCAACAACATTGGAATGTGAAAATAAGGGATATGCCCACCATAATAGGGGACTCCCCCGACCACCTTTAAAAATCCCGAAACTACTAAATATGCTCATTTGGAGTGGTTTCATTGTAAATAAACAGTTAAATGGTCCCAGACTTTTGCTCCGTTTCAAATCACGAGTAGAGAATCTTTTTGGGAAACAGCGTCTGTTTATCACTATGGAGTGCATCAGCTGACAGTCATGCACCTCTATATGACTGTTTTGAGGATTGCATATGAACGGGAGACTACACTTGTATTGAAAAGGAAGGGAATTGCGCCGTTTTTATGTATATTTCAAAGTTTTTTTGTGCCTAAACAAAGCGAAAGAACAGACTCTCATTTAAGAGCAAGAGGCGGCCCCTTGCGGTTCGGCTGTATGGGTTGCGTATAGGGAGGCTCGACTCTTTAATGTTTATTTGCCACCCTTCAGAGAAAGACTGAAAATACGGGAGAAATACCTTTACGGGATCATAGCAGGATAGAACTGTAAAATACAGGAGAATCCCGGGAAAAAAGGGAGGGTTGACAGGTATGGGTGGTCCACTACAATATCATGTTAAACTTTAGTTGATGTGTAATGTAGCTGTGTGAACATGAACAACATCTCTGAATGCAAGACGTTTAATCTTCACTGCAAAGGGGTACAGTGGAGTTACTTTAACAAAGCCTACTGGGAACGAAGTTTGGGGACTATAAACAAAAACATCCAGGTTAATGAGATCACAAATGCTTCAGATTATGCGCATACACCCTGCAAAGTAAAGGGGCGTGAAAAAAAAAACATTACCGATAAGTGAACTGTACCAAACTGATAAGTGGTATCGATAAAAGTAGTAATACCGGTAAAACCTTAACTAAACTCATCCTTAGCCGTGATGCATTTCCCTGTCACATGGAGCCGATTTACAGAACATTATGTTAGCTGACCAATCAGAGCCTCTTGAGGGCAGGCCTTTCAGAGAAGTTAGAATGTTAGCCGAGTAGCTTTATATAATCAAATTAGGATTTATGAAAAAATAATGTGATTTTTTACAAGTGAAGCATGAGCACACATTGCTTTGTCTCTTAAATAAAAAAATACACTCTGAATCACCCCTTTAAACTATTTTCTAACTGTAACAAGAGGCCATCCAATAATAAATTGACATTAAAACAGCTGTCACAACATTAGTTATCAATACGTCGACCTTTTTGGATTCTCAGAAACTATAAAAAAAAATAAAAGTAAAACAGGAAATACATTATAGGACCTTTTTTATTGTTTACATCCCTCAACGTGGATTTCAGGATTCATTATCATCATATGGGATGCACAGAATGTAAACAAAGCCACTGAAGCAAACAAATTGTGCATATTGTGGCAATCATTGCTGCGGAAAATAATCAATCACTGTCATGATTTTGGCCATCCCAATCAGTCAGACCAGAAAAAAAAACAATTACAGTATTATAGACAGCCAACCGTTATAACAAATCATGCAGAATAGAGTGTGTGTGTGAGTGAGAGAGAGAGAATTTCTTTCTTTTTCCAAACTGCTGATACATTAATATCAATGTTAAAACAGTTGTCAGCACAACATATACAGTTTTTCACCTTTAGTTGTAATTGAACAGTCAAATTATCTACCATATTATAAAAACCATAGTCCACGTTATAGGTGCAGTATCTACAATTTGACACCCAGTATGGTTTAAAAACACTATATCACAGTATAAAAACAGTATATTACTTAGTATTAATTATTTCCCACCTTAAATACTATAGTAATTTATAGTAAGTAATACTTACTATAGTATTTAATGTGGGAAATAATTAATAAAGTTTTTAGAAAATGAAGCCAATAAATAATATTCAAACGCTGGAGTAAAATATTAACAGTGTTAACAACATTTATTAAATGGAAAAAGATTTTTATTATATATAAACATGTATTATTATAGCTTATATATTAACTTGCTTTTATTTCCTGTTATAATGAATCGATTACATAAATGAAACCGGTCTGATTCAGATTGTTTACATATGTCCTCAGCCAGGCCAGCAAACGAGTGTCGCTATATGACTCTGTCAGATGAATAATGACTGATCATCTATGAGGACTGATAGAAAACGGTTCAGTCTATTATATTGAATGGCGATTGGAAACAATGTTCCCTATTTGCCCATCTGGATCGCCATATTTGAGAAATAGTACACACTATTGTTTATCTTGTACAATATTTATTAAAATATATTTAAAATATATTCATGACAATCTTCGAGAAGATGTTAAATACATTAGTATCTGTCGCAACCATATATGGTTTGCCTAGATTGTGTGTGCTGGATTGTGTGTGCTTGAAACCTGTGTGGGTCTGCGGGTCTGCAGCTGGATATTATTGGCCTTGGGTGGCAGAATAGTGAGGGTGGAAACCTCGAAACTTTTGTTCAACACTTTGTGTTTGGGCCGTGGAAAAAATAGCAGCTTTTGATGCACATCACTACAGCTTAAACATTATTTGTTTTTTGTTTATTTTGTATAACTGACCAACAAAAAATACATTAAAATCAAGACACACAATATATCAAAGAAAATTCGTAAAAAAAAAAATTTGTTTTAAAAAAAATAAAGATAAAAGATGAAATGAAAAGAGATTTTTTTTGTTCAACTAAATATGAAGTTTTCTTTGTTTCTTGTGGCTATTTTTTTTTTTTCCATCAACTGTACTTTTTTTATTATTGTCTTACGTAAGAATCCAAAGTAATTACACATTTCACTTTAGCACTTTGTCGTGGCCGTTGCAGCAAAATCATATCCGCTTGTCACGCGAAACAGCTTCCGGGTCTAAGCGCTCTATTCAACTAAATGGGGAGACTCATGAAAAAATTATGCTCGCAATATATATATATATATATATATATATATATATATATATATATATATATATATATATATATATATATATATATATATATATATATATAAATAAAAGTCCATGCCTAATATCCAATATCCATAAAGTGATTGTTTTTTTAATAAATTGTTAACATTTTGGTATTTGTGACGCAGCAAGCCCAGAGATTGTTTTGTACACTATGATTTTATATAAAATTAACTTTAATGTGTGATATGAATAAAAAGTGATCATACAAACAATCAAAAACAATTGGTTAAAAAAAGTGATTGATTGATTATTTGCCGGCACAAATGTTTGAGCATTTCAATGACTGTTCCACATGCAACATTAAATATAGTAGAACTGTTATTGATGCACCGTTTACAAACTACAAAGTCACCGCCAGTCTTTTGGAACAGTAAACCGTTCATCCCTACTGTAAAGGACAACTAATAAGGTCATAATCTAATTAAAGAGAAATTGAATTAAGACATGTGGAGTACGCCAATTTTAACTGCATTATTGAAGTGCATTATTAGATTAAGGCAAATAATTTGATCACTGATGTCAAAGTAAACATAGTCAGGGAGTACACTATACTCAAATGGCCTCCACAGTCACCAGATCGCAATCCAATAGAGCACCTTTAGGTTGTCGTGGAACAGGAGATTCGCATCATGGATGCGCAGCCGACAAATCTGCAGAAACTGTGTGAAGCTATCATGTCAATATGGACATGATATCCAACCTGGTACTAGTGAGGTGAACCTAATAAAGTGGTCGGTTTGTGTATACTGCTCAAAAAAGGAACACTTGAAGTTGCATTGTTGTTTAAGTGTTCCCTTTATTTTTTTAGCAGTATATTATTAGCAATTTTATATCGTGTCAGTTGATACTCTTTGTTTGTTTGTTTGTTTACGTCACAGATTTTAATGCAAGTATTGACTCCTTAGTCTAATAAACAACCCATACGCCTTTTAAACTAACTCAGAATGAATAATTCTTGGTTTGCCACATTTATAAACTCTGTTGTCATGTTGTTGCCCATTTGAAATGTAATTTACAGAGAACTCAAATAAATAAAATTGTTTACTCACGGTTTGCGATGCAGCCGTTAGCGTTACCAGATCCAGAAGGTTCTTCTTGCTGTCTCTCCATTACTCTTCCTTGTTCATAAAAGATACTGCAGGCAAATGCAACAACCATAAAAAGTAATCCAGGAGGCCATGAAATAAGCCATCCTTTTGTTGTTGATACTGAAATCTTCTGAAGTCTGTACAGATATGCAAAAAAGCTGTTTAAATCTGATGCATCAAAGCAAACGTTTTTCTTTGTTTTTTGACTCAAGCTGTGAAGTACATCAGAAAATGAATGGACATCTGAATACTGAATCCATTGTAACGAGCTCCAGTATGATTAATTTAGATTTATTTGCTTTCCTTGTCACGCTAATATCTGGTGTAGCCTACAGGTGTCAACCGTTAAACTGAATGAAATCAAGTGGTGGGCGGGGCTTATGGCGCTATAAAGCGTAATTATTTGTCAATCAGTGACTATAGTAAATATTGCTGTATTAAATCTATCAGTGTGCATAATTCTTATTATTTAAAAATTTGATTGTAGGTTTTGCCAGTAAAGAAATATACCTGGTTTAACTTGTCTGAAGACAGGAGTACCTGTCAATCAAAAGAGATACACCAATAGTACAAGGCCTAAAGAAATCAGATTTTTTGTCATAACCACACGTTTGTACTTTTTATGGTACTAATTTGCACCCTTGTGTATTAATATGGACAGCTATTCAAGAGTCTTAATAATAAAAAATATATTTAAACAACACTTGTTCTAATTGGTGAATTAACCTGAGACCTTGACAAAACATTTAAAGGAAAAATTCCCCCAAAAATGAAAACATGCTCATTATGTTCACACCCTCAGGTGCTTCTAAATTTTTTATTAAATTTCTTTCTTGAGTTCAGCATAAAACAAGCTATCCTAAAAAAAAACAAGCATTGAAATCAATAGTAGAAACCACAATATACAGAAATCAAAGGCTGCTGCTTTTAAAAATTCATCAAAATACCAATAAATATATATATATATATATATATATATATATATATATATATATATATATATATATATATATATATATATATATATATATATATTGTGTTCAGCAGACGAAACAGATGACGAACTATACCTTTAAAAAGTTTTACTGACTGGTGGAAAACTCGCCTATATATAGGCAAATATTCCTAAATTGGAAATCTGCGTACCCCTAAAATTAAAAGTAAATTAAAAGTAAATTAGGGACTCTGCCAGCTTGTTTTATAAAAAAAGAAAAAAAAACTCCAACCCTTTGATTTCTTAACTTCTTTGTAGATGAACCCCCCCCCCCCCCCCACACACACACACACACACACACATTAAAATTTTTATTATTAAATTTTTTAAATGTTTTTTTTTTTTTTTTTTGTCTAATTCTTTCAATAATCAGCACAACTTTTATGCTTGTGCTTTGCTTTTTATGCAATATTTTTGTGTGTGGGCTCGATTTGGGTTGGAATACGGGTAATGCTATGGTTGTTTACATGTATTCATCATTCGTATTCTGTCAGAAATAATATGCGAGCTGTCACTGGGGTGGTACCTTTTTAAAAAGGTACACATTTGTACTTGATGGGTCCATGTTGGAACCTCAATGTTACCTCAAAAGTATAAAATAGTACCTATAAATCTTAAGAGGAACACTTTTGGACTTTTTAGGTACTATGCACTCTTGAGTTATTAATATGGACCTTTTAGGTACACATTTGTACCATTCAAAAGTTTACCCAGTACCCAGTGACTGCTGGCGTACCTGTATTTCTGAGTGTATAAAACCAGCAGATTATACTGTATATTCTACAAGTCTTATAAGTCTTATTATTTACAGCTATTCAAGAGTCTTGGTAATAAAAATATATTAAAACAACACTTGTTCTAATTGGTGAATTAATCGTTGACCTTGAGAAAACATTTAAAGGAAAAAATTCACCCAAAAATGAAAACATCCTCATTATTTTCCCACCCTCAAGCGGTTCTAAATATTTTATGAATTTTTTACTTCAGCTGAAAAAAGTAAAACAAGATATTCTGAAAACAACAGAAAGGGGGGAAACAACCATTGACATCAATAATAGAAACAAAATACAGAATATAGAAGTCAAAGGCTGCTGCCTTCAAAAAGTCTTCAAAATGCAAAAAATATTTCGTGTTCAGCAGAAGAAACACATTTGAGTAAATGATCACTGAATTTTTCTATCTGGGTGAACTATCCCTTTAAAAAAATGTTACTGACTATCATGTGAGTGATATAAAAATAATATGTAGGATCATATCATAACACATATTTGTCGTATCAGTTTGATGTCAGGTTTGGCGGCTCTGGATGCCAAGTGTTCCAGTCGTCTGGGTCTCATCACGGTCTCTTATTACCTGTGGACCACGTTTCTGGCGGTGGTGGTGGGAATCGTCATGGTGTTGATCATTCATCCGGGTGGAATGGCACAGAAAGAGGACTCAGAGGACAGCGGAAAACCCATCATGAGCTCTGCTGATGCCCTGCTGGATCTCATACGGTGAGACTGAATTCATGCTCCTCATACGCTCCTATTAATAAAGCTTCTTCATTGGCTTCTATGGCAACAGCAAGAATCTTCAGCATCCATTGAAGCTGCTCCCTACATTGATGTTAATTTACATTTAGATAAACCTCACACCCCATGTTTGCAACCTTATTATTAGGGTCGTGAGTGTGAGAGTGTTTCCACAGTGGATTTATATGAAATGAAATGATGTTTTTAATCAAACAGCTGTCTTGTACTGATACTCCTTTAAACAATAGTGCACAATATAAACTAGAAAATGTCAGAATTCTCATTTTAAGTCGACGCAATAGCCTAGTGGTTAGCGCGTCGACATATGGAGCAGTAGCACGTCTGGGCATTCCGTGTTTGAATCGCGGCTCGAGGACATTTCCCTACCCTACCCCCCTCTCTCTCTCTCCAACTTTGATTCCTGTCTAAATACTGTCCTATCTACTAAAGGCAAAAAAGGCCGAAAATAAATCTTAAAAAAAAAAATAAAACATTTTAAAGGCTGATTTATACTTCTGCGGCAAACGCCGGCGTATGCTACGGCGCTGACGCATAGCCCTTCGCCGTGGCCGTCGGCGTTGCTGACGTGCACCTCTCAAAAAATGTAACTACACGTCGCATTGACGCGTAGCGTAAGCTCTGTGATTGGTCGGCTTGGTAGCGCTGATGAGTCTGGGCGGGACCGAGAGCCGCGTGAATGGTGTGAGCCTGATAAAGCGATTGTTTACAAGTGTGGAGTCCCGAGAAGGAGCTCCGGATGGAAAGTTTTGTTTTGTGTTTGCCTCATGGTTAAAGTTGCTGCACGTCCGCCGGTTCCTGCCTCAAAATGAGCGAGTTTGAGCCACTTGTACATCCCGGAAGTGTTCAGGAAATGCAAAACAACAGCGAAGAAACTCGACACAGAGGAACATTTACACCTCACTGCCCACTAGCGTTTCGGAAGTGTTAATGCAGACCAACAGAGACAGCGTGCAGAAGTATAAATGCACAGCTACGCGCATTGCATGCGCCGTGGGTTACGCCGGTCACTTGACGCAGAAGTATAAACCAGGTTTAAGTCAGCATGAACTAGAAGTTGCGACCGTTTTTTTCACTTTGTGACCATAGACTGTAAAAGATATAGATGTAGTACCAATGACATCACCAATAGGTTTCTGAAGAGCGCTAGTGAAGCTACAAGTTGGCATGGCCAACCATCACCAATTTGTTCACGCGTCATCGCACCAACCTGGGGTTACCAAATAAGTGCAAAGAGGTAGAGCGTGAGCGGCGCTACAGAAGCTTGCTAGTGTGACGGTCTTGCCTAGGCTGTCTTTTTACTGCACACTGTACAATGGAGACAGACAGCGCGTGTAAATAGTTGCTGGGTTATAAAGAAAATGACCAAGTCCACAGCAATGCTTCGTTAACTCTGCTCTGTTTTATTTAAAACAGTTTTATATATTTTTTATATGCCTATGAGTTCTTTTTTACTTTGTGATCGTATAGTCTGAATATGAAAAACATAACACACTTTGAATTTTAAATGACAAATCAATGAATCACAATACTCAATGTACAATCACTGAGTAATACAGAGCAATACAATTCAACTCCAAAAGAAAGGAAACTTCCCCACCTAATGGAGACGTTTAGCAACTTGTTTTGAGTTAAAAAAAAAAAAAGAATTACAAACATTTAATTTATTACATTTCACAACATACCTGTACAATGGAGACAGACAGCGCGTGTAAATAGTTGCTGGTTCATAAAGAAAATGACCACTTCTATTTGAAACACAAGACAAATCGATTACAATCAGGCCTCGTTATATAAACGCGTTATAAACTCAAGATTGAGCAACACACTTGACGCCAAACACAATTCAATAGTGTCCCAACATATTTATTGAAACATTAAGTCACATTAAAGCTAATATTTATGTGCTTTAAACACTTATTAATGGTCATTTTTCACCCGGGAGAAACGTGCGACTTACCCACAGCAATGCTTCCTTAACTCTGCTGTGGACGGTCTCTACTCAACGCACTTATTACACCACGCACACTCTAGAGGGCGCTTTCCCCATTTAGGCATTAATTTAACACACTTCTTTGCTCTGTTACACTAGCATTTTGCTTAGACTGGCTTTTTGTTGGCGGACGCTTAATATTTCATTATCTGCTTATCCGTTTGTGTTCTGACCACATGAGCTCGGTTGTGCACTCTATCAATAAAGTGTTTAGACGTTGTAAAATACCTTTGTAATAGGTTGAGCTACTAAAAACACAAATTACTTCAAAACACTTCAAATATAGTGTGTGTGAGTAAATGCGAGACTACTGAAGGAATCCAGGCATAACACTGTATGACAACGCTTCAGATGACTGTTCTAGAGCCTACAGCTAATCAATCTGTCAGATTCTAGAGTGCTTTACAGGTCTAAAGAAAAATATAAATGATAAATTATCTTAAATAAAGCAAATATGTTTATGGAGATGGTATATAAGTATATAATTTCACTCACCTAGGAAAAGGAGGCCATGTGAATGGTTTGCACAATTAAGTGCACACAGCATGCTGAATGTAGCGGAGTGGACGAAGCTAAGGTGGGAGACTAAGGGAAGCTAATGGCTCGTTTCCACTGACTGGTACAGTACGGTACGGTTTGGGTCGGTACAGGTCACCTTTATCAGGCTTGCGTTTCCACTACCTAGGGTACCCTTTAGGTGGGCGTGGTGTATGACAGAAATTTTCAGTCGCATCATTCTCGCTGGAGGAAATGTCTACAGTAAAGCTGTACGTGTCGCTCACATATCAAATGAGAAACTCTTCTCACAAAACAGACATTTTATACACATAAATACTTATGTATAAATGTTTATTACTAACTTTTCTATGAACATGATTTGATTATAACTGCAGAACAATGACAGTGCAAAATAGCCTACTGTAACGTCTGTAATTATATAAAATAAATAAATAAATGAACATTTAAGAACATATACAGCCCCTTACAGTCTCCGATATGTTAACAACTACAGAAAAACTACACGCAGCAGACATTTAGTCCTTATTTATATGTTTATATGTAAATAATAATCATTATTATCCCTGCTGGAAACAAATGCAGCCAATTCATACTGTATATTGAATTGAAGGTCATTGTATTTACAATGTAATGCATGGTATTTATTGTGCTCAAGGCCATTTAAAACACCCTCATTCATTCACGTGTTCTGATTAAGGAGGATTGTTGGCTTTAATCATTTCTTTCTTTGAATAACTTCACTTAATTGAAATAAAATCAATGTTTACAATGCTTTGCAATGCCACAATTCATTCCAGTCCACTCATACATAATATGGAATCGTTTTTTAACACTTAATAAGTCCTTTTGTTAAAGAATATTTATCAAATAACTCGCCTCTTTGTTTCTATGAGATGTTCTGTAGAGCTTCTTACCAAAAGTAACCACGAAACTAAGCTTAACAATGCATAACTTTGTTACAATTGCTGAATAGACCAACAAACATGATTAAATAACGAATAAAAAAATTTGTAAATAATAATGAATAACTTAAAAATAAATGGCTTGTAAACAAATGATTAAACAAACACATTATTAAATAAATGGTTAATAAATTATAATTATTTTATAGTTATGTTCAGGGCTTGACATTAAATTTTTTGGCCACCAGCCAGTGTTGCTAGCAGTTTTCCAACAATAATAGCCGCTCAGCATTTTTACTATAGCCACATTTTTTTTGTTGGGAAAATATTTTGTATATGCATGAATATGACTTTGACATGCTAAAATTACTTGTTTTAGATTTTGTGTTTTGTCCACATGCCTCCCTAATTCATTTCACATTTTGTGAATTTTTTTTAATGTGTCAAACAAGCTAAATATAGCGGTATACACTGTAAAAAATTATTCAAAGATGATTCCTTGGATTTAATAAATTATTTTAAGTTAAGTGGTTGTAAACAATTTATTTGGGTTGAATTTAAACAAATTGATTTGAACATTACTAAACTTAATTTTTTTGATTAAATTCAACCCAAATTAATTATTTGCAACAATTTTGCAGACATTATTTATTTCAATGCACTATACTTTTTATTTAACAAATCATTTCTTTAAAAAAATAAAATAAAAAAAATTGACTTAAAAAAAATATTGTCATGTATCAAAAAAATGCACAGTAATCTGTCCTGGCTAAAGATCTCAGATCACCAGTTAACTATTTATAAATGAAGATTTAATCTTATATTAAAGCAATGTTGTTGTAAAAAAATATAATTAAACTATATAGACAAAAATAACCGTAAGCAAAAGGAAGTAGGTGAAAAACATACTGTGTGATAATGGAAGGATGATCACACGGTTAAGGTCAATTAATAATCTGTTCAAAGCGAAAGCAACCGGTGCTGCTTACAAAAATACATATTTGGAGCTCTTGAAAGCAGCAAGACTGTGGGTGCATTAGCATAACTTTTTGTCTGATCTATATGAAAGAGAACTGATCAGTTGTATTCCAGGCACGGTTGCTTCAAGCAAGGAAACAGTCGCACGCATCACATTAACTCATAGCGCGACTGATCACCCTTTCATTCCAGCCTGATCTCACGAGAAAACGTAAGTATTTTACGTTTTGTCAGTTTAGTGGCTAATTTGTATGAATTCATACGAGTTCAGTCGTTCGAAATTCTACAATTTTAAAAAGGAGGCCTGGCACCTAACCCCACCCCTAAAACCAACCGTCATTGGGTGATGAGCAAATCATACAAAATTGTACGAATTAGATTAGTAGAATACATACTAATTAGCTACTAAATCAAAAAGTAAGGAATTGCCGTGAGATTGTGTTGCTCATTCAGTATTCACCTGCTTTCTGTTGCTCGCGCGAATGCAATTATTTTTTGTTAGTCGTGCTGTTTCTTGATTCTACAATTACATTTGCACGCATATTCGGTCATCCTTATAGTCGAATCCTGCTTTTAAGAAAAGCACAATTTAAAAAGTATTTTTAACCAGCCAAAGTGGCTAGTGAGAGTGACTGTCTAACCTGCCGGAGCTGAAATCTACCCACATTTGGCGGGTGTTAATGTTAAGCCTGGTTATGTTGCAATGTGATCTAATTGTGAAGGGTCCAAAAAGAATGCATGTGATTGGTGTTTGATTGACGGAGGTGAGAACTCAAGGTCACATGTGGCAGAATGTACCTCACATTTGTTTGTACAGAAATAAAATAAACAGATATGCAAAATAAAAAAGATTTGATACAGTGATACACCTAGTAAGTCTATGGGCTCTGTTTTTGTTGATCCATGCGCAAAGTGCAAAGCGCAAAAGCAATTATCGTGAGTCGGAATCCACTTTTGCTAATTTAAAGGCGGAAAAATCCGCTTTGCGCCACGGTGCATGGTCTAAAAGGGTTGAGCTTATTCTCTTAATGAGTTATAGGTGTGTTTTGAGAATAAACCAATCAGAGTTTCATCTCCCATTCCCATTAAGAGCCAGTTGCATCGCGCCATAGCGCATTTGCTATTCACATGACGACTTTGTAAGTGGAAAAATTGAACGCTTCACTAGTAAGAAAACAGTTAAACAGAGCGTCTACAGCACGAGAATGAGAAATAAGGCACCTTATTACCTACTTTCACTTTCACTCTCGTGGATAGGGAAACATTGTACGCAAAGACAACAATTCGCTTATAAATAATTAATTTCATTTGTTAAGCGCAAAGATTTGATTCAAAACTGTTTCTAAATTCAGTTCTAATTTCCAGCAAACGAATAAATGAACAATAATAACCAAGTGTGCTCAAACAACTAGTTATATCCAAATACACATGATGTGCCCCATAAAGTCTAAAACCTGACAGTTGGGCAAATCTAAGCTTGTTTTTAATAAAACAAATATAAATATGGATATAATAAATAATACTGCTAATAATAATAACATTATACAAAAACAAATTGTCATGAATGAACTGAAAAAGCCCCCCCGAGATAAAGGCATGAAAGTATGTTTTTTATATTTATGTAGGCTAGAAAATTATATATTTTGTAATATTTTTATCCTTTATATTTATATCCTATAGGCTATATATCCTTATTATATCCTATACATATCCTAAATATTTTAATTATTTTTCATTTGTAAAGATATTTGCATATTGCTGTACACCCTGTCTTTATTAAGCAATGTGTAAGCGAGGCGCACAACTAACGCGCTCTGCACTGGACTATAGACTGGCTTTGATTTGATCTATTTGAACTTTCTATTATAGTTCCTCAAAATAGCAACGCGCCAGCAATGCGCCTTAACACGCCTCCTTTTTTAGACCAGAACTCCTATGGGCGCACATATGAGCGCAAATTCATTTGCTATTTAAACAGCGTGCTGCAAAACGTCAAAACGACTCTTGCGCCAAGCTGAAACTAGCAAACAACAATTGCATCGCGCCTTGCGCCACATTGCGCCGGGTGAATGATAGGGCCCGATGTGTGTGTGTTTTGAGAAGATCTCTCAATCTCTCAGCTAGCTGATTTCAGATTCCATTGCTTCATAAATCATAAAGATAACATGCAATGAAATAGTCATCTACAATCCCAGAGTAATGAACACTGACTTCATTAGACTGAAAACCATCATCCGCTCTCACTCTCTTTCTCTAATAGCTATAAAATCAAAGCATTAATTACCCAGAGCAAGAGAGAGAAAGTGCGTGTGTGTTTGTTTATTGAAAACATTAGCATGAGCTGTAATTAAGATGCTTAATTTAGCGTAGAGAATATAAGAAACTGATAGAAAATGACATATCGAACTCATGTATCTACAAGATGACATATTGAATGTGTTTACAGCCACAGATATACTCAATACTTAATAAGAATGACTGCAGGATCCTTCGCAAACAAAAGTGGTCAGTGGGTAAAATACAGTTGAAGTCAGAATTATTAGCCCCCCATTTTAATTTTTTTCCACTGTGTTTTGTTTAACGGAGAGATTTTTTTAAATAATTTTGTCCTTAAAATGGTGTTTAAAAAAACTGGTTTTATTGTAGTTGAAATAAAACAAAAAAGACTTTCTCCAGTAGAAAAAATATTATCAGACATGCTGTGAAAATTTCTTTGCTCTGTTAAACATCATTTGGGAAATATTTTAAAAGAGAAAAACATTTAAAGCGGGCTAGTAATTCTGACTTCAACTGTAAGTATTGAACATGTTGTGATCTCTCCTGGTAAATATGTTCCTATGGAGCTGTTTACATGAAATTGACCTTAATTTTAGTTTTTAAGAAGTTTAACACTTCATAATAAGGTTGTATTACACAGAAAGAAATGACTTTTTGGTGTGGTAAAATCTAGTAAACTTACTCTCATCATTTTAACTTGTAATTTTAAGTAATGTAATATTAATTGTCAAGGATAACTTGAGGATAAATATTTACACATTTACTTCATTCAAAAAATGAAACGAGAGGAAAGAGCCCCTATTATACGTTAATAAAAGGTGTTATTTTGGTTGTAAGGGTTTCCAACAGCAAGGCTGATATGCATGCAAGGTCAGAAAACACTTTCATTGTCTGATAATATGCATTTATTTTACCTAATGACTCCCTTATGATTCGTTCAGCGATTCATTTGTTCCCAATCCCCTCCTTAGCGCAAAGCTAATCAGCACTGATTGGACCAATGACAGTCTGTTGCGATTGGTCGACAGCATTCAGCGTGAGACAGGGTGAAATGCCCACCACAGCGTATCAACATTTTTGAAGTAGTCAGAGTGAAGAGTGTATGTGTGAGCATACCTGCCAACACTCCTGTTTTTTCCAAGGGGTACTCACTGCAGAGCCACTTGGGCAGAGCTGAGCTCTAGCAAGGGGGAGCTTGAGCTCCATCTCCACCTTCCTTGCACTTCTTCTACAAGTGATGCCACTAGGCATTGGCGTTGGGGTTAGGGATGGGGTTGGTGTACACATTAATACAGCTTATACAGATATCCTAAGTTGGGAATTTTCCGGGGGACACAGAGATGAATTGCGGGAGGTTGCGGGAGAGTGGGTGCCTGAAGAGCGCGGGGAGTGGGGGGGTTGGAGGGTATCTCAAGAGCTGTGACATATCTGAAAAGCGGTGGGGGCGTGTGTGCACAACTTATCTGAAGAGCGGTGGGGGCGTGTGTGCACAACTTATCTGAAGAGCGGTGGGGGCGTGTGTGCACAACTTATCTGAAGAGCGGTGGGGGCGTGTGCGCGGGACATATCTGAAGAGCGATGGGAGCGTGTGCGCGCGATGTACCTAATGAACGGTGGGGGTGAGTTGCACACGACGTACTTGAAGAGCGGTGGGGGTGAGCTGCACACGACGTAGCTGAAGAGCGGCGGGGGTGAGTTGCGCGTGACGTACCTGAAGAGCGGTGGGGGTGAGTTGCACGTGACGTACCTGAAGAGCGGTGGGGGTGAGTTGCACGCGACGTAGCTGAAGAGCGGCCGGGGTGAGTTGCGCGTGACGTACCTGAAGAGCGGTGGGGGTGAGTTGCACATGACGTAGCTGAAGAGCGGCGGGGGTGAGTTGCGTGTGACGTACCTGAAGAGCGGTGGGGGTGAGTTGCACACGACGTAGCTGAAGAGCGACGAGGGTGAGTTGCGAGTGACGTACCTGAAGAGCGGTGGGGGTGAGTAGCGCGCGACGTACTTGAAGAGCGGTGGGGGTGAGTTGTGCGTGACGTACCTGAAGAGCGGTGGGGGTGAGTTGCACGCGACGTAGCTGAAGAGCGGCCGGGGTGAGTTGCGCGTGACGTACCTGAAGAGCGGTGGGGGTGAGTTGCACGCGACGTAGCTGAAGAGCGGTGGGGGTGAGTTGCGCGTGACGTACCTGAAGAGCGGTGGGGGTGAGTTGCACACGACGTAGCTGAAGAGCGCCGAGGGTGAGTTGCGAGTGACGTACCTGAAGAGCGGTGGGGGTGAGTAGCGCGCGACGTACTTGAAGAGCGGTGGGGGTGAGTTGTGCGTGACGTACCTGAAGAGCGGTGGGGGTGAGTTGCACGCGTCGTAGCTGAAGAGCGGCAGGGGTGAGTTGCGCGTGACGTACCTAAAGAGCGGTGGGGGTGAGTTGCACGTGACGTACCTGAAGAGCGGTGGGGGTGAGTTGCACGCGTCGTAGCTGAAGAGCGGTGGGGGTGAGTTGCACGCGTCGTAGCTGAAGAGCGGCAGGGGTGAGTTGCGCGTGACGTACCTAAAGAGCGGTGGGGGTGAGTTGCACGCGACGTAGCTGAAGAGCGGCCGGGGTGAGTTGCGCGTGACGTACCTGAAGAGCGGTGGGGGTGAGTTGCACATGACGTAGCTGAAGAGCCGCGGGGGTGAGTTGCGTGTGACGTACCTGAAGAGCGGCCGGGGTGAGTTGCGCGCGACGTACTTGAAGAGCGGTGGGGGTGAGTTGCACGCGACGTAGCTAAAGAGCGGTGGGGGTGAGTTGCACGTGACGTACCTGAAGAGCGGTGGGGGTGAGTTGCGCGTGACGTACCTGAAGAGCGGTGGGGGTGAGTAGCGCGCGACGTATCTGAGGAGCGGTGGGGGTGAGTTGTGCCTGATATACATCAAGAGATGGAAGGGATGCAGTGGAGACTATTTAAGGACCAGGCGGGAGACGCGTGATTTCCAGGAGATTATTATTCGTTTGTGGGCATCCGGGAGTCTCAATGCATTTGCAGGATACTCCCGGGAGACTTGGGATGTCTGGCTTATAGGAGGAGGAGTTGGAGCTCCCCCTCATTGGAGCCCAAGTGGCTCGGCAGCGAGCAGTGTCCCGAATCTCCCGGGGGTCTCCTGTATTTCAGATCTATCTCTCGCCACATCCCGTTTGTTATTTATACCAGAAAACTCCCGTAATTGCCCGTAAGTTAGTTACCCTTATGAACTGTTGTATGTGATGTTGTTATGCACCCTTATGTGATGGCCACTCCAAAAAACATTCACTCTGTTGTCCTTAAAGCACATTTGATCTAATTTGGCAGTATGCTTAGGGTCATGGTCTGTTTGGAAGACCCATCTGTGGCCAAGTTTTAATTTCCTGGCTGATGTCTTGAGATGTTGCTTTAGTATTTCTACATAATGTCCTTTCTTCATGATGCCATCTATGCTGTGAAGTGGACCAGTACCTCCCGCAGCAAAACAGCCCCACAACATGATGCTGCCGCCCCCATACTTCACAGTTGGGATGGTGTTTCTAGGCTTGTAAGCTTTCCCCTTTGTCCTCCAAATGTAACACTGGTCATTATTGCCAAACAGTTCAATCTTAGTTCCATCAGACCACAGGACATGTCTCCAAAAATTAGTCTTTTACCCAGTGTCATTTAGCAAATTGTAATCTGGCTGTTTTGTTGATTCTGGCTTGTTGATTTTTCCCATGTTGTTACACAAGGAAGCAGTGTGCTTAAGGTTTTCCTTAAATACTACTCTACAGTTGTGCCTCTGATTAACTCAAATGTTGTCAATTAGCTAATCAGAATCTTCCAAAACCTTGACATCATCATCTGAGCTTTTTCAGAGTCAGAATAATCTTAATGTACTGTATGTAAACTTGACTTTCAAGAAAAGTTGTAACCATTTCTCAAAAAATCTCTCTCTCATTATTCTGCTATTAAGCAGAACAGAAACAAACGTGATAATGCTAACTTACCTAAAAGAGACCAAGTTTAGTCACATTAACATCTGACTTTTTTAAATGATTATGTGCCTTTTTTTACAGTGTATGTAAACTTCTGTTTTCAACTGTATATATTTTGTTCAAACAATGATGAAGAAAATGTACAATACATGGCAAAAAACACTAAAGATCGAAAAGCCTTTTAGTTATAAAAACAGAGAAACTAAAGTAGAGGAAAATGAACAGGAAAAACAAAGATGAGGCATTACGTTCAAATAAATTGCGTGCAATTACTGAATTAACTAATTTAAAAAAGAAGGCAAAAAAAAAACTTTCATGGATCAAATCGTCATACTAATGTAGAAAAAGAACAAGTTGTTCTCTCTGTGTATTAGTGCATGGGGTTTAGTTAGTAATGGAAAATAGCCATATTTTCAGGAATGAAAGCATCAATAAGACCCTCATGTGGATGGACACTTTGAGGATGGAAAATAAGTCACAAATAGATGTGAAGTGCATGGCTATTTTCCATAACAAATTTGAAAAATAAAAGCACAGCAAAACATGCATGGATTGTACTTCATTGCCTTTGTTAAAAACTGAATGGACATACTATAATGTTAAATACATTAGTAAACAGAGAGTACAATTACATAAACACCAATAATCTGATTTTAATATGATTAAGACTATACTCTCATTAAGACCCAATCCCAATTGTATTTTGTACCCCTTCCCCTCCTTGGCTCTTGAAACAGAGTGTGAAGAGGAAGGGCTTTTTATCCCTTAGGGGAATTTTACCCCTAAGGAATGGGACAGCACTACAGCACCTGCACATGTCATTGTGAGCTCTTGCTTCTTATGAGATCAGACGATCGCGACTGCTGTAGTTACTCCAGCGGCTTTATCTTTTGATTTTTATCTTCAGGAAATCACTAAATGCATATACTATGTTATCATAAAGATCTAATGTGTCAATAAGCTCATAATTGTTCTGCGCATTTAACATAGTGGCCATGTTCACTCATGTAAACACACCAAAAACAACATTATAGCAGACACTGTATTTCAATTCAATTCAATTCAGCTTCATTTGTATAGCGCTTTTACAATGTACATAGTAACTGGAACAGTGTAGTTCAGATTTTAGTGTTTAAGCTCAGTTCAGTTTAGCTCAGTTCAGTGTGATTAAATATATATTTATATAATGTATAAAGCTCATTCCCAGCCACTAGTGTCACGAATAAATGAATTTTCAGAGGGATCCAAGTGCGAGTTAAACAAAATAATATTTATTGACAAAGTCAAACAAAAATCAAGTAATGAATAGTGCTAGTGCTAGGAGAGATCGGGCAGGAATCAGACGGGAAACAGGGTCCGGAAATTAGTCCTCAGATCCTACGCACACAGACAGAACAGCACACCATAAGCACACATAACGAACTGACAAAGACACACAGAAAACGTGGCCCATATATAGACCCGAATATGAGCCTCAGCTGGCGAGCTCATCAAGCCAGCTGAGTGCCGTCATCACACGTAATCAAAACAAATACACGAGGAGAACAAAAACAAACCAACGTGATCAAACAGACACTCCGGACAAGCGCACAAACCTGCAACCGTGACAACTAGAATTTACTGGCAGGGTATTGGAGTGTCAGATATGAAAGTATGTTGTGGGACTGCTATACAGGACATATATTTATCACTGGAGATTTTTTAGGGATTGTAATTGTGAAATTTAGCTTGATTATTTATTTTTATTTTACGTGGTTATAAATATATTAAAACATGTGCTTGTTTGTTGTGACAACTCATAATGATGACAACAAATACATTTGTGCATCTCCTTCCTTGTGCAGCCATTTTCGTACCCCTTGGTTTCGAGTGTGGTCTTGAAAATTCTCAGTTTCGAGGGATATCTAAGCCCTTCCCCTTAGCCCTACGCCTTCAAGCTAAAGAAAATTGGGAAAGGGGAAGGGCTAAGGGTTAGAATTGGGATTAGGCCTAAGAGTTTACCATGTAAACAGTGTTTTTTGATGACCCTAATTCGACTAAAGTCATAATCGAACACCATTGTTTTTCTCTTGAAATTCCCAATAAGTTTGATGTGTCACATGACCCTCTTCCTATTGAAAAAAACAAAAAGTTGGATCCCAGATGGCCGACTTCAAAATGGCCACCATGGTCACCACCCATCTTGAAAAGTTTTCCCCTTACATACTAATGTGCCACAAACAAGACCTTAATATCACCAACCATTCCCATTTTATTAAGGTGTATCCATATAAATGGCCCACCCTGTATAATGACTTGCCTAATTTACATAATGAACCTAGTTAAGCCTTTAAGCTTAATACATGGCAAAGATAAAATAAATCAGTTATTAGAGATGAGTTATTAAAACTATTATGATTAGAAATGTGTTAAACAGAAATTGCAGAAAAAACAAACAAGGGGAGCTAATAATCCTGACTTCAACTGTATATTTTTAAACACACTCAGCGCCATTGGCTTTTGTAGTAGCTCACATCCAGTTTTGACGACTGTGATTTAAAGCTCAGGACAAATATTTAATTAAAACTCCAGTAAAGAATCTGAGAACGTCTTAATGGGTTCTGCCATTTTCCTGCCATAATGGCAGTACTTTAAACCTCGTTGTGAAAAAAAGCAGAAGAGTCGAGCCAGCTTTATTTATGAAGACGTACAAACACACAGACGCACATCATATTCAATTACCACAGCTCTTCGCGGAAACCCATACACATTGTATCCACAGAGCATTATTCTCATTTGTACACAATCTGGAGGCTAATAAATGACTCTAGTCGGCCCTTTGATTCATATATACTACAAAAATGACCTTATTCCTCTGTAATTGAGTCTTGTTTACCAGTACAAGAATCTATACATGTGAAATAATTAGATTTGGATGATTATGACTGATTTGTTCTACAAGCAATATTTTATATATATATATATATATATATATATATATATATATATATATATGTATATATATATATATATATATATATATATATATGTATATATATATATATATATGTAAATATATATATATATATGTGTATATATATATATATATATATATATATATATATATATATATATATATATATATATATATATATTTATATATATATATATATATATATATATATATATATATATATATGTATATATATATATATATATATATATATATATATATATATATATATATATATACATATATATATATATATATATATACATATATATATATATATATATATATATATACATATACATATATATATATACATATACATATATATATATATATATATATATATATATATATATATATATATATATACATACATATATATATATACATACATACATATATATTTTTATATATAAAAAAATTTTTTTTCACATTACATCCTTAAAAAGTAACTAACACATTTTTTTTAAATGACTTGTAATATAAAGTGCAATATAAAGTTTTTTTTTAAAGTGACAGATTGTAATATATTACTTTTTTCCCCAACACTGCGATCCGTATACAGTGACACAAGGACTTGTCATTCTTAAGGCATTGACACAGAAATTTAGTTTTAAGAAAAGAGCTAAGGATTTTGAGCAAGACATTGGCTTTTGCGGGTAATCCATGGTGTTTTCCTATTTGTATGTGTTGTTTTGAGAAATGCACTGTTGAGCAAACTTCAATTCTGATCTCAGAAATGTACCAAAGCGACTGAGAAAAACCGTAACTGAGGTATTTTATGTCCCCAAACAGAAACATGTTTCCGGCAAACCTTGTCCAAGCCACATTTCAACAGGTAAGAATGAATTATTAAAGGAAAATCTGAGCCACTGAATTGATGCATATTCAAAAACATGAGTGTAATTTGTATGATTTTGCATGTTTAAGTGTTCTAAATATTGTGTAGTTTTCAAGAAACCAGTATTCTAGTATTCTTCACATATTTCTAGATACTAGTAGCTTAAAGTGACATTTAACGGCTCACTAAATTAAATTTTTTCTCCATGGTTTGGCTCATTTCTTGAAACAGAAATTACATTCTCAAAATTCTAAGATCATTTGGCAAAACTGTGTAACAGTTTAGCACAACACTATGGGCTCTATTTTGACGGTCCATGCGCAGAGCCCAAAACGCAGGGCGCAAACGCTTTCAGGGCGTGTCAGAACGCATTTTTGCTACTTTAAGGACGGGAAAATCTGCTTTGCGCCATGGCGCATGGTCTAAAAGGGTTGATTTTATTTTCTTAATGAGTTATAGGTGTGTTTTGAGAATAAACCAATTAGAGCCTCATCTCCCATTCCCTTTAAGAGCCAGCTGCGTCGCGCCATAAGCGCATTTTGACGTAAAGTAAGTTCACTTTCGCTTTTGCTCTCGTGAATAGGGAAACCTTTACACACAGACATCCATTAGCCTATAAATAATTAATTTTGTTTGTTAAGCGCAAAGATTTGTTTCAAAACTATTTCTAAATTCGGTTATAATTTCTAGCAAATGAATAAATTAACAATAATGACCAAGTGTGCTCAAAATACTGAGTTATTTCCAAATACACCTGCCATGCCCCATATGATCTAAAACCTGACAGGTGGACAAATCTAAGCCTGTTTTTAATAAAACAAATATAAATATGGATATAATAAATAATACTGCTAATATTAATAACCATAATAACATTATACAAGAGCAAATTGAATGAACTGAAAAAGCCTCACGAGATGAAGAAAGTAAGGCAGTGGTTTTTAAATCTTCATGTAGGCTAGAAATTAATATGTTTTGTAATATTTTAATCATTTATATTTATATCCTGTATATATCCTTATTGTATATTATATATATATATATATATATATATATATATATATATATATATATATATATATATATATATATATATATATATCTTAAGGATATCCATAAGATATTAAGATATATATATATATTATATATATCCTTAAGATATATCTTTTTCATATGTAAAGATATTTGCGTATTGCTCTACATCTTGTGTGTAGTGTGTAAGCCAGGCACACTTTGCGCCAGACAATAGACCGACTTTGTTCTGGTCTAAAGAACAGACTATTAACAGTTTCTCAAAATAGCAACGCGCCAAAACACGCCTGCTTTTTTAGACCAGAACGCCTATGGGCTCAAATGCATTTGCTATTTAAACAGCGTGGCGCAACACCTCAAAATGACCCTTTCCCCGAGCTAAAAGTAGCAAAAGAGTATTGCGCTGCGCCTTGCGCCACATTGCGCCGGGTGTATGATAGGGCCCCATAGCTCACTTGCAAAAGCTCATACCTTTCCCAAAACAGTTCACTCATGTGTCAAAACTAAATTTCCTTCTCATTTAAACAGTCAGTGCCCCCAAAATGCTTCGCCACTTTAGCATTATGTAAGCACCGAAAGTCGAAATGTTTAGATGTTTTGTCATCATGGCAAAGGACCACTAACATATCCCCCATGTCCACCTTACAGTCTTAGCCCAGTCCTTCATTGACAATGGTTACTGTACTGTGTTTGTCTAGCTAACAGAATACAATTGTGTATAAAACTGAAAACAAGAAATAGGATTTTAGGGTAAGAGCAGCCTCCGAGGTTTGACATCACACACTGCACTCATACTGCCAAGGAAATGGTCACTCCTTTTTTTATTGTAGTGATCAACCACACACAAAGTAACTTCCATATATCAGAGCAAATAGAATAAATAACTGTAATAAATTGTAATCAAATGTTCCAAGGATTCTCCTACTCTATGGTATTCATGGTATTATGGACTAATTTTGACAATTGAACAGACTATTGTGCATGTAATGACTTATACAGTGAAATGACTGACACATTTTGGAGAGAAAAACCATTAGACTGAGAATTAACAATCAGTTTAGTTCAACTAGAACTATTCACTTGGAAATTGTGCTAAATATAGGCTATCTGTACTTAATCATTTGCAAAGATGTGCTCAGACATTTGCAATTTGATGGAATGAATGAGAAATTAAATTCTGTTGTGAACAGTTGCTAAGTGGTGTGGAGGTTTCTCCATGTTGTTTTGAGAATGTAATTTCTGTTTCAAGAAATGAGCCAAACCAATCGAGAAAAACTAATTAGGCAGGGTAGGGTAATAATTGTATAACAATGGTTTGTTCTAAAAAATATATGTTATATGTTAAAATAATATGGACTTTAAATTATTAAAATGGTTTTTAAATAATATAAAACTGATTTCATCCTAGCCAAAATAAAAGAAATAAGACTTTCTCCAGATTAAAAAATATTATAGGAAATACTGTGAAAAATGTCCTTGCTCTGCTAAATTAGGGAAATATTTGCAAAAGAAAATTCACAGGAGGGCAAATAATTGTGACTTCAACTGTAAATGCAAGTGAAATATCAAGACTGATGTGGAATTTTCTCTTTAGTATCGTACCAACAGTGTGCCAATAATGAAGGCGCCCAAGACCACAGTGGCCACCAGCCTGGCAGAAAGCACCACACGGCGAGCTCTGATCTATGGCATTCAGGACGATAATGGGACGGACATCCAGAATTTCCAGCTTGATCTGACACCGCCACCGGACGTAGTGTTTCGGACTCTTCCTGGCACTAGCGAGGGCATGAACGTCCTGGGCATCGTCATCTTTTCTGCCACCATGGGTAAGGACAGGCATAGAGACAACAAACTACTTTTGATACTGACAAAATGAGATCTAGAAATGATTCCCTTTTCCCACCTTGATTCTATAAGTGAAGATCATTTTTTCATTTCATGTCTCTCGAACAACGGTTTAGTAAAATTGTAAAGTCAAAACTGTTCGGGCTCTATTTTGACAGTCCATGCGCAGAGTGCAAAACGCAGGGCGCAAACGCTATCAGGGCATGTCAGGACGCGTTTTTGCTAATTTAAGGGCGGGAAATCTGCCTTGTGTCGTGGCGCATGGTCTAAAAGGGTTGAATTTATTTTCTTAATGAGTTATAGGTGTGTTTTGAAAATAAACCAATCAGAGTCTCATCTCCCATTCCCTTTAAGAGTCAGCTGCGTTGCGCCAAGAGCGCATTCGCTATTTACAGGACGCAAAGTAAGTCTAAGTGGAAAAAAGGAGCATTTCACAAGCAAACAGTTAACAGTTTTTTAACAGAAAACTGTTAAACAGAGCATCTACTGCGTGAGAATGAGAGATAATGGATCACTTTCACATTCGCTCTTGGATAGGGAAACGTTTACGCACAGACATCAATTAGTCTATAAATAAATACTTTTGTTTGTTAAGCGCAAATATTCGTTTCAAAACTATTTCTAAATTCAGTTCTAATTTCCAGCAAACAAATAAATGAATAATAATAATAACAAAAATGTGCTCAAAAACCTGAGATATATCTTAAAACACATGCTGTGCCCCATATGGTCTAAAACATGACAGGTGGGCAAATCTAAGCTTGTTTTTTATAAAATATATATAAATATGGATATAATAAATAATACTGCTAATAATAATAACATTATACAAAAGCAAATTGTTATGAAGTTGCTAGTTAAGAGGGGAAAATGTTTACTAAAAATGTAATGGGATCTTTCTGAAGACATTTGATTTGATTAATTCACTGATTTCTAAACATGAGCCACTTCCTTATTTATGTTTTCCCTTTATTGTATTATTTGTCAACTCTGTTAAGTAATACGAGTTTGATGGTAACAGTGTTGACAAAAGTAAACTTTTTACGCCCAAAACACACCTTCTTGTATACATGTATGCTTTAATAAATATTATGAACTTTTTACTGCGACAGAGAAAACAACACTTGGGAATTAGCGGTGTGTGATATTGAAAATCAATAAGGGATGTATGGATGGATGGGTGGGTGGGCGGTTGGATGGATGGGTAGATGGATGGATTTATGGTAGACAGATGATAGACAGGGAGGGATAGATGGATGGATAGATGGATGGAAGGATGGATGGGTGGAAGACAGATGATAGACGGAGGGACAAAAGGATGGATGGATGGATGGATGGATGGATGGATGGATGGATGGATGGATGGATGGATGGATGGATGGATGGATGGATGGATGGATGGATGGATGGGTGGGTGGGTGGACATTAATGATATGGATGGATGGATGATAGACAGATGACAGACAAGAGAGGAAGGGAGGGAGGGATGGATGGATGAATAGATGGACATTAATAATATGGATGGATGGACGGACAGACGGGGATGGATGGATGGATGGACATTTATAATATGGACGGACGGACAGACAGAGAGGGAGGGAGGGATGTATGGATGGATGGACTGCTAGCTAGCTAGCTAGATATTAAAGTCAACATTTGAATGGATATATATTTACACACACATTTCTATAAATACCTACATATGCACGTTTATATAATAATAATTGTAATTTTTTTATTTTGTATCTCATCTATATTTGTACAGGTATAATGTTGGGCAGAATGGGTCCGAATGGCAGCGCTCTGGTTAACTTTTGCCAAAGTCTCAATGAAGCAGTGCTGAAAATTGTTGCTATCGTCATCTGGTAAGTTTATTTCATTGGTATTTTATAATGATATTGTAGTTTTTTTGTGTGGTGTGTGTAATTTACGTTTACTTCAGAAATAAAGTCGATCTAGTTTTACAAAAGCCTGATAATCATATTTGATTCACAAATTTAAACATCTTTCTTTAAAGAAAAATGTACAAATTGATTAGATCAGTGGTTCTCAAACTTTTTTCACCAAGTACCACCTTAGAAAAAAATTGTCTCCCCAAGTTCCACCTTACGACGCTATTTTTTAACCAGTATTAAAAAATAGCGTCGTAGGCCTAATTAAGCAGCTACAGGTGTGCACAGTTTAAAAACGATGCAGATTAATTACTATTATTAAGAATATGTATTATTATCAGTCACTTTAAACATTTGAAATAGTATGAACATTAACTGTGCTTGCAGATTAAAAAAAAAAAGTTTTTGTTAAAATGTGCTTTTAAAAGTTCATTAAAAATGGCGTTGTTCTTAAAAAGTAAAAAGAAAACTGCTGTACTTAAATCTAAAGTATTCATTGTAGCCTATTCATCAAAAGCTGGAGATGTTGCTTTTACCTTATAAATATAGGCTATATGTCATATTCCTACACTTTCAGACAAATCTTGAAATATATGTTAAATGTACATATGACAGGGTTCATACAGGCACAACCTAATGAAAATCAATTCCAGCACCTATTTTTTTTTTTTCAAGACTGACATGTATTGAAGACCTGAAAAGTATTCTCAGCAACCCATAAAACATTGCAAAGAAATAGATACAAACAAAAAACATAAAAATAATATTTATTAATCATATATTAATAATATAATAAACCTGCACTAAATGCTTGTGAAATCTTTTTTGTACTCAAGTAAAAATACTATTACACTGCTAAAATAACACAAATTTTAGTAAATAATATTAATATTAGGTAAAAGTACAAAGTACTCTTTTAAAAAGTACTAGTTGGTTACTTTTGAAAAAAAAAATCTGATTTTCATTATGAAATCACTTTTTTTTACGTGGAAACCTGATTGAATGGTTTAATTGCTTAAATCCCAAAGCTACATGTATAGGAAATTGCACTAACAAAGAAAGTATGGTCGATTTTTCCTTTCATGACAATTAATCTTTTTCAATAGCACTGGTAAAACTACCAAATAATCTTTAAGGCCATAGAGACACTTTTTGCCCATTTTTAAACGATATTTACAAGCTTTGAAAGGTTTAATTGAAGTATATGGTAAAAAGATTTAAATTTAGCCTTTTATTTACATATTTTACACAATTTTTCTTTACAATATGGCAAATTTGTTTCTTAAAAAGCTGTTCATCACATGTAGATTTTATTTTACATTTAACCTAATCTAAAATAGAAACTTAAAAAAAAAAAATACAAGTACACTGTCAGTAAAAAAAATTAATAAAACAAATGACTTCATTTTTCATTCAGAATACAGCTAAATGTATAAATCACACAAATACCTCATCCAGAAACATTTCCAGCATAATTATTTTGTCGTAAAGACAAATAATTTAAAAAAATACACCTTTGCTAAAAGTAAGTTTCACTTCACAACACAGCCAAATAAGAAGACCATTAGCATTGTCATCGATCATGTATCAATCTATTTCTAAATACTTAATAACTTTGAATACTTTTGACTAAATTTAGTCAAGAAACAAAGATAAATAATGTCTACTTTAATAGTGGAAAGATCGCGATTGTATTCAATCTGAGCACACAGGCGATCCTGAGAGGACTTGCAGTTCATTTGAAAAAAAAAAGCCTATTTAACAGCTCACATATCTGTTTTAGCGATTTGCGTACATGAATGCGCTCTCGTGTTAAAATAAAGCACTCGCCACATTTGCAGAAATGAGTTATTGCGCAATACCTCCATTCCCGCGCCGCCATTCAGAATGTATTTAGAGGAGTTACAGGTCAGAGGCGAGAGACTGGCTGTCGGAGAGCGAAACGTGTTTGTAGATCATCAAAAAGGCAGGAAATATGTCCGCGGTTTAATTACTCTGCTAGACATCTCTATAGTGAAAACATCCGAGAAGCATTAATCCAACAAAACATTTGTTTTTAAGTTGTTTTTTCTGTCTCTGCAACACAGAAAGCAATTGTCCCGCCCTTACGTTTCACGCAACTAGACAAGGTCGACTGTGATTGGCCACTTTTCGTGTCAGTCAAATCACGCTTCAGAATCAATTCTTAAACTTCGGGAAATTATTTATAACAGCTTATGACACAATGCACTAAAATAAACATTCTAAGCACAGCGTTGTGATCGTACGCTTCACAAAACAGCCAATGCTGATCACATCGATGTTATATTACGCATTAAAGGATTAAAAGTGTTAATTGTTTCTTTCATTATTCAGCGGTTCCTCCGCGTACCACTAGGAGGAAGCCCGCGTACGAGAACCACTGGATTAGATGATATACACAAATATCAAAATTTAGGGTAGAGTTGAAGGCAAAATTACCATACCTCCTGTGAAATTTGTTAAATTTTGTATCATATTCCAGGTGAATGGAATAGAGCAAGAGCGTTTTCACAGTATACTGTATATCCTATAATATTTCTCTCCGGGAGAAAGTTTTATTTTTTCTTCTTTAAGTTTGGCAGAAATAAAAGCAGTTTTTACATTAAAAAAAACTATATATATATATATATATATATATATATATATATATATATATATGTCACTAGTATTAACCCGCTTAATCATTCTTTTTGATTGTTTGCAAAAACCTCTATTGTCCAATGATTTGCCTAGATATCCTATTTTGCCTAATTAACCTAGTTAGTAGGGGTGTAAAGATATCTCGTGTCAAGATCTCGTGAGATTAAATCACAACAAGATTTCTCGTGATGAATAAGAATGAAAATGTGTGATGTTATGATGGAAGTGAGAGTGAAACTAGCACTGGATATTGAAGGAAGGATTAGATTTGAACCGCAATTCAAGGGCTTTGCACACACCTGGCAACCCAGTCTGGCCCTAGTGATGTGTGTCACTCACATAGGTCACTCGGTTGCTTTGACGGGTGTGGCGTAACCACTTTATTTCACCGCAACACGCGCATTAAACATGGACATTACTATGTGATGGAATATATCTTTAGATATTAAAGTCATAATTGCCATAAACAAAAATTTAATTAAAACATTTGGAGTATAATTACTTTAGTCACCATATTGAAGTGCAATACAGACATGTAAACACCGCAATTAAGCCATTACTGTCATGTAGGAGTTTTAACCGCATTTTGTGATAAGATATTCTATACACACACAACTGTTTGACAGTATTCATCGCACTTACCGAGTCAGTAAAGGACCACAGAAACATCTCAGAGTTCACACACGCACATAAGGTGAGCTCCTAGAGATCCACACACTCCACCATCATCACCAAACACGTTATGCTGTCCGGGAAAAGCGAGAGTGAGTAAAGTTTATAGCAATATTTGACAGTGTTTGCATGTCTTACTGCACATAGTTCATGAAACAGTAGTAAAATAGCATTCCTTGAAAGGTGATCTTTTTAAAAGCAGCTAAATTGTTTTGCATTTTGTGATTTATTATTTTTTCTTCTTTTTTTCCAGTGGAATATTTTTTTTTCATCTATATATTAGCCAATATTTAGGTTTTTTTTTTTTTTTTAAATCATATGAACACCATTTTCCATTCATACATTAGCTAAATATTTTGCAGTGTATGCATGTCCTTTACTGCCTGGGTGCCCCCGGGATTCCTTTTTATGACCTTTTTAATACCATTTCAAATGAAATTCAATGCCAACATTCCCATTTCGACAGAAATATGAGGGGGAAATGTCAAATCTGTATAAAGTTGGACTAATTAAAACATTTTATTCCAATTATCAGTTAAATTTAATACATTTAATAATAAATTTAATGCAACAGTGTAATATAAAATTACAAAATAAATTAATAAAATAAAACCTTTGTAACAAAATCCAAGACTTTCTATAACAAATTCAAGGCTATTAAGGCCTTAATTTGAGATTATCAAATGTAAGACTTTTTCAATGCTTTTAGGACCCCGCGGGTACTCTGTACTGCATAGAATTGATTAAAACAGAAGTAAAATAACATTCATTGCAAGTTGATTTTTTTTAGAAAGCAGCTAAATTGAAAATCAAGTGCTTTGTACACACCTGGCAACCCAGACTGGCTCCAATGATGTGTGTCACTCACATAGGTCACTCGGTTGCCTGGGCGGGTGTGACGTTACCACTTTATTTCACCGCAACACACACATTAAACATTGACATTACTATGAGATTATCAAATGTAAGACTTTTTCAATGCTTTTAAGATCCTGCGGGTACTCTGTACTGCATAGGATTTATTAAAACAGAAGTAAAACAACATTCATTGCAAGTTGATTTTTTTTAGAAGGCAGCTAAATTGTGTAAAAATTTAATTTTGTGATTTTTTTCTTCTTAACTTTCAGTTGAATAAAAGATTATTTTCAATTCATATATTTCATCATTGAAGATTTTTTAAAAATAGGGTAAAAATCCGGTCTCGTTCTCGTGAACCCAATCTCATGTCTCGTCTCGTGAGGAAAGCATCTCGTCACACTTCTACTAGTTAGGTCTTTAAATTGCATTTTAACCTCATTACTTGTATCTTCTAAAATAACTAGTAAAATACTAAGGCACAAGCTGCGTCCCAAATCGCATACTTATGCACTATTCTACGCCATGTTGTAGTATAAATAGTTTAAGTAGTGCGTTCACACTGAAAACTCTAAAAATAATAAGTGTACTTTAATTACCCGGATGATGCACTCATTCAGCTGGTAAAATGAAGTGTGTAATGATGGACACTTCACGCACTCAACGACTGCAGGTTTGCCTAAGTAGCGGAAGGGGCGGAGCTATCGGGCGCACATGTTGGATAACTTTATTTATTTTGGATGGTGAAAGCAAAATTCTCCTACGAGAGTGATTACAGCGCCTCCCGATGGTGAATGCGGTTATACTCACGGCAGGTATTATTTGATAACTCAGTTGTTTATTTCACTGATTTGGCCACCGTCAAACGTCATCAGGGAAACGGTTTGAATTTCCGCCTATTAAAAAAACATTAGTGTGCCATTTGGGATGCCACCACATACATATACTATCCTGTTGAGTGTGTAAGTGCATAAGTACATAGTGCATGAGTGCATAGTGTATAGTGTGCCATTTGGGACGCAGCTACAGACTATTTATTTTGTCTTTGCCATATAGACAATACATAATATTTTACTAGTTATTTTGCAACATACTAGTATTGAGGTTAATTGTTAGAAACTCATTCATTTATTTTCTAGTCGGCTTAGTCCCTTTATTAATCCGGGGTCGCCACAGCAGAATGACCCGCCAACTTATCCAGCAAGTTTTTACGCAGAGGATGCCCTTCCAGCCGCAACCCATCTCTTGGAAACATCCACACACACACACACACTCATACACTACGGACAATTTAGCCTACCCAATTCACCTGTACCGCATGGCTTTGGACTGTGGGGGAAACCGGAGCACCCGGAGGAAACCCACGCGAAGGCAGGGAGAACATGCAAACTCCACACAGAAACACCAACTGAGCCGAGGTTCAAACCAGTGACCCAGCAACATTTGTGCTGTGAGGCGACAGCACTACCTACTGCGCCACTGCCTTGCCTAGAAATAAACTATTGCATTTAAAAATTATTAAACAGTTTTGACTTAAACTGTGTATGATTGATTGATTGAGAATTTAGTTACAGATAAAATGTGTTTGGGCGGCATGGTGGCTCAATGGTTAGCACTATCACCTCACAGCAAGAAGGTCGCTGGTTCCCAGCTGGGGACATGTTAATGTTTATACAGTATGTGCAGCCTGCAATGTTTGTTGACGGTAAGATCATCAACAGGAACAAAACAGAATTGCAACCCTTGCGACAAAATTAGATGGTAATTATTGCGGAGCACTACTTCACCCTTACAAAAAGAAATAAATAATAATGTAGAGTAGGCGACGCAGTAGCGCAGTAGGTAGAGTTGTCAACTCACAGCAAGAAGGTCACTGGTTCGAGCCTCGGCTGGGTCATTTGGCATTTCTGTGTGGAGTTTGTATGTTCTCCCCGTGTTGGTGTGGGTTTTCTCAAGTGCTCTAGTTTCCCCCACAGTCCAAACACAAGAGCTATAGGTGAACTGAATAAACTAAATTGGCCGTAGTGTATGATTGTGTATGTGTGAATGTGAGAGTATATGGATATTTCCCAGTACTGAGTTGCGGCTGGAAGGGCATCCGCTGCATAAAACGGAATAGTTGGCGGTTCACTCCGTTGTGGCAACCCCTGATTTATAAAGGATGAAGCTGAAGAAAAATGAATGAATAAAGTGTGTTTGCAGGTACTTCCCATTCGGCATCGTGTTTCTGGTGGCCGGTAAGATCCTGGAGATGAGTGATCCGTCAGCGATGGGCAAAAAGCTGGGTTTCTATGCCATCACAGTGGTTATGGGACTCATCCTGCATGGCCTCTTCATCCTGCCCAGCATGTACTTCTTCATCACCAAGAAGAGTCCCATCGTCTACATCAGGGGAATCCTGCAGGCGCTGCTCATCTCACTGGCCACGTCCTCCAGGTTCAACACACACACACACACACACACACAAACACACACACACACACACACACACACACACACACACTTGTTTTTTTAAAGTCGATTTCACATGTAGAATTCAATTAAATTTACTTAAGTTGAAAAGTAGAGATGCACAGATTGACTACCCAGAAATCTTGGGCCATATTCACAAAACATCTTAAAGAAACACTCCACTTTTATTAGAAATAGGCTTATTTTGCAGCTCCCATAGAGTTAGGGGACTCAACTTCGTTATATTTATTTTTAGGTTGTTTTCGTCATTGATGTTTCTGTTTTATGTTGTTTATAATTGTTTAAATCGTCCAAAATAAAACTGCTTTTATGGACTTCCAAAAGTTTTTGTTTATAAACAGGAGAAGTTTCAAGAAACTGGATAAAAATGGAAGGTGGCATGTAATGAACATTCAATCATTCAATATATACATGTGTACAAACGTTTTTTGAACGCGATAATACGTTTGACAGCACTTATAAAGATTATATAAAGGCCTAGCTATGTGTTTAAATATATTTTGTGTTCTATAAAAATCAGATACACAACACAACCACACTTATAAAAAATCCAGGAGAACATAAATAACGTACCCTGCTATGTCATCGCAGGAATAAGGGGCTCTTTTTAGACTATCCATGCGCAAAGTGCAAAGCGCTTAACGCATTAAGGGCATGTCTGAATCCACTTTTGCTATGTTAAGGACGGAAAACTCCACTTTGTGCCATGGCGCATGGTCTAACAGGGTTGAGCTTATTCTCTTAATGAGTTTCGGATGTGTTTTGAGAATAAACCAATAAGAGTCTCATCTCCCATTCCCTTTAAGAGTCAGTTGCGTTGCACCATAGCACGTTTGCTACTTACATGAAAACTAAGCATTTCACTAGCAAGTAAACAGTTAAACGGTGCATCTACAGCGCGAGAATGAGAGATGAGCCTCCTCATTATTTACTATAATAACGAATAATAACGAAGTGTGTTCAAAAACCTGAGTTATATCCAAATACGCATGCTGTGCCCCATATGGTCTAAAAGCTGACAGGTGGACAAATCTACGCTTGTTTTTAATAAAACAAATATAAATATGCATATAACAAATAATACTGTTAATAATAAAAACATTATACATAAGCAAATTGTCATGAATGAACTGAAAAAGCCCCCCAAGATGAAAAAGGCATGAAAGTATGGTGTTTATATTTATGCACGCTAGAAAATAAAATGTTTGTAATATTTTAATACTAAATATTTTTATCCTATATATATTCTTATTATATATATATATATATATATATATATATATATATATATATATATATATATATATATATATATATATATATATCTTTAATATTTTAATTATTTTTCATATGTAAAGATATTTGTGTATTGCTGTACACCCTGTCTGTATTCAGCAATGTGCAAGCGAGGCGCACAACTAACACGCTCTGCGCTGGACTTTAGACCGGCTTTGTTCTGTTCTATTGAACAGTCTATTATAGTTTCTCAAAGTAGCAACACGCCACCAATGCACCTCAACACGCCTCCTTTTTTAGACCAGAACGCCTGTGGGCGCACATATGAGCGCAAATGCATTTGCTTTTTAAACAGCGTGCAGCAAAACGTCAAAACGTCAAAACGACTCTTGCGCCAAGCTAAAACTAGTAAACAACAATTGCGTCGCACCTTGCGCCTCATTATGCTGTGTATGAAAGGGCCCGAAATCTCAGTCTTGTTTTACAATAATCAAAGTCTTTACTGGCATTTTGGGGGAATAAACAACTGTAACGTTAGCGTTTATATGTGCAGCTTGCAACATTTGTTGATGGTAAGATCATCCCTTACGACAAATTAGATGGTTATTATTGATGAGCACTTCTTTACCCTTTCAAAAATAAATAAATACATGATAATATAGAGTAGGCGACGCAGTGGCGCAGTAGGTAGTGCTGTTGCCTCACAGCAAGGTCACTGGTTCAAGCCTCACCTGGGTCAGTTGGCGTTTCTGTGTGGAGTTTGCATGTTCTCCCCACGTTCGAGAGGGTTTCCTCTGGGTGGTCCGCTTTCCCCCACAGTACAAAAACATGTATTGGGTAAGCTAATGCATAAGCTAAAGCATACACTGTAGTGTATGAGTGTTAATAAGTTTGTACGGATGTTTCCCAGAGATGGGTTGCAGCTAGAAGGGCATCCGCTGTGTAAAACATATGCTGGATAATGTGGTGGTTCATTCCGCTGTGGCAACCCTAGATTAATAAAGGTACTAAGCCAAAAAGAAAATGAATGAATGAATAATGTAGAGTATGCATCCTCGCCTTTGTATGCTTTCTGGCAGATGTCCGCATGGGGAAAAACTTGTTGTGGTGGCACAAAGCTGTAGGCCGAGTGCCTTAGCATCCCACCAGTGCTGATATACAGCCATATTGCACTGCTACTCATGTGATATTGCGTTTATACAACAGTTTGACAGCACAATCGTGTATTTAAATAAGAAAATCAAACACGGAGAGTCTAAAAAGCCCTTTTTATTAGGAACTCCTTTGTTCCGTAGTGTATTACAGGAGTTTTCCAGAAGAAATAAAAAACGGGATGGTTGCGGGAGATTGGTGAGGAGTGTTGGCAGGTATGCTTACCATTTTAATAACGATTTGAGCAGCTGTAGTTAATAATCAGACACGTAAGGGCTTATTATATGGTTCTATCGCCATCTTGTGGATAGAAAACCCTAACCGTCTTTGGTCTACTACACTATGGCAGGCTAATGTCCGCTGGCGTGCACTCTGAGAAATTGTAAATATTTTAAAATAGGCACTATTCTTACAAATAAACTGCATAGTTGCAATCAAAACAACGGCATTCTCGACTAAAAAAAGCCTCAAAAGTACATTTTGTTGTCTAACAGTAGTATTATTTGTCAAACTGTAGTGTCTCTTTGCTTATTGCTGGCTGTATGTGGGCGGAGTAATACACAAAGGTGAAGGGTAAAGAGGCCTTTGTGTGATGTTACTGACAAAATATTGCACGGCTTACATCCAATCAGATTCAAGAACCAAAGAGAACTGTTAAATAAATAATAAAAAAAAAATATATATATATATATATATATATATATATATATATATATATATATATATATATATATATATATATATAAATATATATATTTATACATTATTATTTTTTTTTTATTTTTTTTAGGTAAACAACCGAATGTGTTCCTAATCTGTCCCCGTGTATAATAAAATCCTTTCCTGTCATTCTTTGATCTAAAAGCAAAAATACTACTAACTCAATCCTTTTGCAAAGCAGTGTAAATAGGAAAACCCCATCTTGTTGATTCCATCCAATTAAAATTTTGTTTTTACCTTCTGAGCAAATCAGTTTTCTTTCATTCCACATTTGGTGTCACAGTCAAGAGGTTTTGTGTCCGCGGATGATTGATTTCATCACACACCTTTCACATTGCACGACGTCGGGAGGAGGCCGTGACCCTGCGTGCACAACAGACAGAAGAAAACATCATAAATATTGCAGCAGCACATGAAA
>NC_141043.1:45265000-45312500 GCF_052040795.2 Danio rerio | reverse complement strand
TTTTATTTATTCTTTAAATAAACATAAATAAAATCTAATTAAAATTAGCAATAAAATTTAAATATAAAAATATTCATAATTTATAATTAATTATTATTAATATTATTAGTATTATTATTATTCATAAATATAATAAATACTAGTTAAAAGTATTTCTAATGTAAATAATTTAATAAATGAAATAAAATAAATAAAATTATATAAATAAATAAATAAATTAATTAATTAATTAATTAATTAATTAATGTATTTTATAAATATTTAAAATATTACATTAAAATTAGTGATAAAATCCTAATTATAATAAATTATAAATTATAATATAGTATTATTATTATTATTTTTTTTATAATCATAATTATAATAAACAATAATTAATTAATTATTATTTTATACTTTTTATTAATAAAATTCTAAATAAAACAATAAAATTTGTGATAAAATTATAATTATATTACTATTATTATTTATAATTATAAATAATAATTATTATTATAATTAATTGATTTAAATTAATTTAATAAAATTCTAAATAAACTGTAATTAAAATTAGAAATAAAAATTGTAATTATAATTAAATATAATTTAGAACATATTATTATTTTAATTATAATTGTAATTTATAGTTTAAATAAATAATTATTATAATATTTTTTATAATTAAATTCTAAATAAAATAAATTAATTAGTATTAAAATAAAATATAATTTATAATATTTTATTATTATTATAAATATTAATTGTATAATAATAATAATAATTTTAATTAATATCTCTTATCAATACAATTGTAAATAAAACCTTATTAAAATTAAAAATAAAATAATAACTATTCATCTGAATTCATAATTCATCAATGAAGGCTGGTAATCTGTCCTTCATAAAAGATTCATTCAGTTCTATGATTTGCCTCCTTAAGGTGCAAAGTGATAGAAATAAAAATAAGAATGTGAATGTTATTTATGTTTCGTTTACCCTGTTTTATCCATCCTAATGTTATACTTGTGGTGTAATGTTTTGTTTACCCTGTTTTCCAGTATTACAGCGACAGCCGCAAGCATCGGTGCAGCCGGGATCCCACAGGCTGGCCTGGTAACCATGGTAATAGTCTTGACATCCGTCGGACTGCCCACCGATGACATCACTCTCATTATTGCTGTCGATTGGGCCTTGTAAGTATTAGCAAAATCAAAACACTGGGAAAATAAAATTCAGACATGTTTTCAGCATAATTTTGTTTTGTTTTCAGAAATAAGACATTAAATTTAAGTTTTTCTTTAAAATAAGATAAATAATCAGCCTATATGGGGAAGTAAAGAAAGTTATTTCAAATTTAAAAATGTAAAAATCTGATGGGTGTTTTGAGCTGAAACTTTACATACACCTATAGGTAACCTATAGGTGCTCTTTCAGGAAAAAACTCACTGAGGTTTGACTCTATTTCTGAAAACAACACTATATTTAATATCTGTCTGGAAAATGCTTACTGGTTTAAGAATTTGTAGATATTTGGACTAGAAACAAGACAAAAACTAAAGTAAGAAAAGTTTTATTTTGCATCATAAAATGAACTCAAACTACAAAAGCATTTCCCATTTATATGGTCAATATTACTACAAACATTCAGAAATGAGTTTAGAAGGAATGATTCTAACACAGTTATCTGCATTTAGCAAAGAAGTTGCACAGCAGATCATCAATTAAGAATTACATGCTCTATTTTTATTTGTTTTTATTCATTTCAACCAATATTAAGTGGATTTCAACATCATGTGTGTTTGTCCTGACCTCTTCAGAGACAGATTTCGCACAATGGTCAACGTGATGGGAGACGCTCTGGCCACAGGAATCATGGCCCACATCTGCAGAAAAGACTTTATCAAAGAGGGAGATGGGGTGAGTACACACACACACGAATACAATGAGCTTATACTTTACATATCTAAAGTGCATAAATAAGTACACCCCCTTTACAAAATGCATATTTTTGTCCATTTCTCAGTGAATGCAGCATTTTTGGTGCATTTTATTAAACAGTTATAATCATTAAAGTATTAGTTTGGTCACCTAACATCTGTAGGAATATAGAAATAATACATTTACATTTTATTTAAACAAGTTATTGCAGCAACAGCAACAAAAATACAAACATGATTTCAACTAAATGATATTTCTTTGTCTATCTTGTTTTTTTTCCAGTACATTCATATTATTAAATATTTATTTGGGTTAATATTACTAATTTTGTGTTAGCATTACCAATTTTTGCACTGTGATCTTCAGATTCTTTGTTAGATTCGTTCAAGTTTTTGCTTTGGTACTGACTAATCTATTGTAACGCACACATACTTTATTGTAAAGCATCCTCAAGAAAACATTCGTTTAAATGAGAGATCTGAGAGGGGGAAACTCATTTATTCAGAGCAATGTACATACACACACACACACACACAAGCAAAGTTGTAGCTGACAATATTAAAATTAAACCTTGTAAGTATACAGCAGTGAGTTTTTTTATTAAAAAGAAAGACAAAAATGCATAGATGAGCCAAATTTACAAATAAATTCAGGTATAATAAAATTAGGGAAGCACCGATACCATTTTTTTCGTAACCGATCCGATCTCGATACCAAAAGTTTGAGTGTCGATCGATACCGATCCGATCCCAATACTGTGCAGTCATTCAAAGCTGTACAACTTTAATCTTGAATATCATAATGCTATTAAAAATCACAATTATAACAACATTGACAAGAACACTAGCGCACTATACGGCTCAGCTGATTCAGTCGTTTATAGTGACATAAAAAAGGAGCACGGTACTTCTTTTTTTATCATCAATAAAGGCAGTGCGGTGCGCCTCGCGTTTTTGGAATGGAAAAGCGCATGATAACAGTAACGTGCAACCACACATGCATACAGATGTATTGTCAAAGAAGCTAAATCAATTATTTAAGCTAACAGGAACAAATAGTCTTGGAGAACGTTTTTCGTGTTGTCATAAATGCGACAAGCAGGTTGAATGGAGAATGAATGGAGAATGATTGATAGGCGCAGCGGCAGGAAGCACTGAAGTGAACATGAGTTTAATCACGTGAATCATCATCTGTGCTTCACATTAAACCGTAGTATGGCTCCGGAATTTTTGGGATACAGTATGCCTACATGACAATGTTCTAGTGGCTTATATTGGCTACCTTCATGGCTTAGTTGGCTTATAAACACAGAATATAGCGCAAGCGCAAGATCAGATTTGGATCGGTACTAGCTAGCCGATACCCGATCCAGCAAAAATATGCGGTATCGAACCGATATATGTTCCAAGTATCGGAATCGGTGCATCCTTAAATAAAATATAACTAAATAGCTTCCCTGTAACGAGGAGACTGACACGGAGGGATCCATTATGCAGTATTTATTAGTCAAGCTTTCACTCAAACACACAATATGCACTAAAGTGCAAACACACATCCACAATAGTCTATGAAGTATCAAGACTGGCGATGAACAGACACAGAGGGGTTTACCAGGCATTGGTCGAGGGCAGGCTGCGAGTGTCAGAGTCCGTGTATCAAGCGTGGGTCGTGGGCAGGCAGAGAGTATCAGAGTCCGTGTATCAAGCGTGGGTCGTGGGCAGGCAGAGAGTATCAGAGTCTGTAAATCAGGCGTGGGTCGTGGGCAGGCAGAAGGCGAAGCAGAGTCAGAAACAGGCTGGAGTAATGCACGAAGGATCAGGCAGGGAATAACGCTCAGAAATGCTGGCCGGGGCTAAACAAGACTTCGCACTGACTGAGTGTTTGGAGCTGGCTTATAAAGAGTGCGTGGGTCGTTAGCTTGATTCAGAACAGGTGTATGCACAATCAGCGTAAGTGGATGATGTAATGCTAGAAGTCCGGAGATAGCGGCCTCTGCTGGCCAGCGAGGGGAATGACTGGGACCGAGTCGGTGACATTCCCTCATCCACAACAAATCTTACATTGAGTGAAGTTTCACAAACTAATCTCGAAAGGAGCATGTGATATGATTGACTAAAGTTGATCTCTCATCTACAATCATTAGTTAGCCAATCAGATTAATCAATACTCAATGTAAGTAGTCTAGCAAAAATCACTCCCTTATCTTCGTTTCCGAAGAAACCCCCCCCTCATCCACCCCTACTCCCCCTTTCCTCCTGCTTGGGGAGCTCTTGAGAATCACCTGATCTCGTACTCCCCTTACATGCTCTATTGAACAGGCAGGAGCCCTGGGCTCAATTATCTCTGAGGTCAGGGTTCTCTCCCGGGACAGCATACCAAACCTGCTAATAGCATCAAGCGATATCTAAGTGTGAACTCTTGAAACAGAATTATCAATTTTGTATCACTTACCTAGCTTCAATATTTCAACAATATGTGTGTCGGGTCACAGCAGCACACCAGGGGCTACCAAAAGGTAAAGTCTAGATTAGATACGCGGCCGGCCGTAAATGCAATATGCATAATAATATAGTAGCATTTTTTTAAGACACTGCATAACAATAATACATATTTGTACAGTGCTCTGATGGTTGTGTTTAGGGTTGGGGTGGGCATTGGCATTAAAAAAATACAATTTACTGCATAATTTAAAAGATAGCATGAATAATACTCTGTACAACTACTATTTTTACGTTACTGTGATGGTTGGGGTAGGCTTTAATAAAATAAAATAAATGGGAAATGTAATAAATTCTATAAATAATTCATTAATTTCCAGCCGCAACCATATCCAATCTAGCAACAACCCTTCCAAATGTATCCCGGCTTCTTCGATGCTCCCGGACGAGCCCCCAAATTATATTACGCCCTGTGTGGCTTGAAGGATGAAAGCGCTAAAAATAATTATGCCAACCCAACAACCTTTAAAATTCCCCTGAGACGTTAGCTGCTAGAAATCGAAACAGACAGCGGACATACTAATGAACATACGTCATACGAATGAACTTGCCTAATGTTTTGACAGAGAATCAGCTACGTGGAGTCCTATGTAAGATGTAAGTCACGTGACGTACTTTACTTTCACTTCCCTTTTAGTAGATTTAAGGTCATCACTGGAACCCCTCAATGACCCCCATCCTTTTCTCATTGGTCCACTCGTGAAAACTCCGCAAGCCAATCGGAACAATTAGGTTTTAGAAGCAGACAGCAAATATAGACAGAAAGGGGAGGAATGAACAACAAAGGAACACCCCCAGGCATGTTACAGCATTTATGACGGAGAAAGGAATGAAAAGCATCAAACAAACAAACAATAGTAACACATTAAGCCAAACTATTTCTTCAACATAAACCTAAAAATAGCCTCTTTTTAAAATTGAATTGAAAATGACAGTAATTGGATAATCTAAGAAGCTTTAGAATATACACTCACTGGCCACTTTATGGGGTACACCTTACTAGTACCGGGTTGGACCCCCTTTTGCCTTCAGAACTTCCTTAATCCTTCGTGGCAGAGATTCAACAAGGTGCTGGAATTATTCCTCAGAGATTTTGGTCCATATTGACATGATAGCATCACACAGTTGCTGCAGATTTGTCAGCTGCACATCCATGATGCGAATCTCCCGTTCCACCACATCCCAAAAATGCTCTATTGGATTGAGATCTGGTGACTGTGGAGGCCATTTGAGTACAGTGAACTCATTGTCATGTTCAAGAAACCAGTCTGAGATGATTTGCGGTTTATGACGTGGTGCGTTATCCTGCTGAAAGTAGCCATCAGAAGATGAGTACACTGTGGTCATAAACGGATGGACATGGTCAGCAACGATATTTGTGTAGGCTGTGGCATTGACATGATGCTCAATTGGTACTAATAGGCCCAAAGTGTGCCACACCATTCCACTACCAGCCTGAACCATTAAAACAAGGCAGGATGGATCCTTGCTTTTGCCTAATTCTAACAACCATGCCATGTTCAAAGTCTCTTAAATCACTTATCTTTTCCATTCTGATGCTCGAGTTGAACTGCAGCAGATTGTCATGACCATGTCTACATGCCTAAATGCACTGAATTGCTGCCATGTGATTGGCTAATTAGAAATTTGCAATAACGAGCAGTAGGACTGGTGTACCTGATAAAGTGTCCAGTGAGTGTAAGTTGCAGCTATGACGAAAAAAAACTGTAACATTTATTATCATGAACTGAACATGTTATTACCATTATTATTATTATTATTATTATTATTATTATTATTATTATTATTATTATTATTATTATTGTATTCTTCTTCTTCTTCTTCTTCTTATTATTATTATTATATTATTATTATTTTTGTATTATTATTATTTTATTATTATTATTATTGTTGTTGTTATTATATTGTTATAACTATAATAATTATTATATTATTATTATTATTATTATTATTATTGTATTATATTATTATTATTATTATAATTATTATATTGTTACAATTATATTATTATTATTATTATTGTTATTATTATTATTATTATATATATTTTTTTATTCTATTATTATTATTTATACAAAAAAATATGTTTATCTCCCATATTTGTTGGTTTTTGTGAACTTTTATCCTATTTTTAGCAGGTCAACTATAGGTTTTGCAGTGCGACAAATCCATTTTTAGGTAGATATACTAAAATACAGTACTATACAGCAAATTACACTGTTTTGTCCTCCAAACATTGATTATTTAACATTTTAAGAGCTCAAAAGTTTCCCCTTGCATTGTTAAGCTCCTTCGAAAATAATGCAAATTATGAAAAGGATTACACTCATCATTTATAAATCTCATTTAAACCAAACAAACAGAGATTTCTCAAAAAACAATGACTATTTCCACACAATACTAATATTGAATAATATTTTCTATCATGGTCAATGTTAACGGCGGACAAATAATTCAAATGTTCCCCCTTTTACGTCCTTGGTTTGATGATTAACAGAAAAAGGTGTAAACAAGCTTTTTATGTTCATAAAACAGAAAATTAAAGTTGTTTTTTTCCTTTGACACATGGAGATTTTCACCTTATTCATACATTTAAGGCTGTAATCACAAAGACATCTCAAGGATACTGAGGTTTTGTAAATCAGGACAAACTTAATGATGAGAGGACAGTTCGTGACCATGGCATACAGTCACGACAATATGGAAAAAAGCAGGCTTTCTTTAAAACTACGTAAATATGACTTTATACAAAGTGCAAATGGACTCTTTTCACAGAGATGCATTTACACATTTGATAATTATACATCTACATTTTTCATATTTACATATCCAAGCTATTGTTAAGCAGTATTTTTAATATAAAATAAGTCAGTGCTAGAAAAAAGAAAAGAAAGAAAAGTCAAAAAGCACTGACTTCATTGTAAAGATTATTAGAATACCAATAAAATGAGAGCATAATTAAAATTATAAAAGCAAATTATATTCCTTTTTATACTGTAGGTTTGTGTGATATGATCTACACTACCTGACAAAAGTCTTGTCGCCTATCCAAGTTTTATGAACAACAAATAATAACTGCACTTCTAGTTGATCATTTGGTATCAGAGAAGGCTTATATTAAAGGCAAAGGCCTCTAGATTACACTAATTTTATCAAAATAAAATAAGATTAAGCTTTGATTTTCATTGATTTAATTAGGACAGTAAGGTCTGACTTGGCTTAGACAAAAGTCTTTTCACTGAACAGAAATAATGTCCAGTATAGAATATAAAGTCATGCTGCAGTGGAAACAGAATGAAAATTATCTGATTGTCTGACTCCCATGAGCTTGGAGGACTGCATCCATACATCTCTGCAATGACTCAAATCACTTATTCAGTCATCTGGAATGGCAAAGAAAGCGTTCTTGCAGGACTCCCAGAGCATTGCATTCTTCCTCAAAGCCTCCTCCATCTTACCCCAGACATGCTCAATAATGTTCATCTCTGGTGGCTGGGCTGGCCAATCCTGGAGCAGAATATTGTCAGGTTGCAAAAATGTGATAAGAAAAAAAAAACTCTTGTTTCTGGTCTAAATATCTAAATCTCCCTAAACAAAAAGCATTTTCTTGTTCTTTATTAAAAAAAACAACAACATAATATATATAAAATTATTATATTATAATATAGTATACATAAAATGAGCATGTCTTTCCATAAACAGGTAAAATTATGTCAGTGGACTATGTAAAATAATTTGTTTTTACATTATTGTGTTTACCACACTGGCTAAAAAACCAACTAGCTAAATCGCACTTCAGCAGTGTTTATTTGAAAGCGCGCAAGGAAGATCTGCGCTTGAGCAGTGTATATTTGAGGGTTTGCAAGAAGTTTTGTGCACGAGCAGAGGAAATCGGCGCGCAAGCAAAGAGATTCGCATGCTGTAGGCTATTACATAAATACAATCTCCACTTAATACTGCTCTCACGACATTTGTCATTGAAATAATACCACAGGAAGATCTGTGTAAAAAAGGCCTGCCGCCACAGCTTGATAAAATCCTAGAGGATAGCTACTTGCCAAAAAAAAAAAAAAAAACACCATTCTGAGCCAAAATAGTTCATTAAATATGCAAAGCTGATATAAATGAATGTAGCTAAGGGAGTATAACGCTAACATTACACTAACTTGTGCATTATTCAGTCACAAGATGGCGCTAAAACGCAAACCTGACTGAATCAAAATGGGCTGAATAAAACACTTATCTATGCGTCAAACAGCAATCACAATGGTTTGAACCATTATGGATATCTTTTATTTTAATTATTAGGATTATTGTTTGACATACAGATTAGAGTGAACACTCTTTTCTCAGTTTTAAAGCACTGACCACCCCACTCATCTTGCTTTGACATTATATAGAGGAGATCAAGCCTTAACAATGTGAGTAAAGTGTATTTATATAGCGTATATATCGTGTACAGCCATACACCCAAAGCGCTTCACAATCATGAAGGGGTCTTCACACCAACACCAGTGTGCAGCATCTACTTGAATGATGCAACGGCAGCCACTGGACAATGGCGCATGTGCGCTCACCACACAGTGGAGAGACAGTGATACAGCCACTCAGAGATGTATAAAGTACTAGAGACCCATACTTAAGTAAAAGTGCTCAATCAAAAAGTGACTTGAGTAGAAGTAGAAGTGCTCTTTAAGCACCATATTTAAGTGGAAGTACTAAAGTATTCAACATTTTTATTACTTAAGTATTGCAAGTAGTTTATGTCAAAATTTACTACTCAAGTACTGAAAGTAAAAGTACAAGTATTGTGTAATGTAGTTATTAAAGAAAGCAGTCAAAAGACATCATATTGTTTTGTTTATTTTAAATATCTTTTTTTGGGGCACTTGATTAAGCAGAACGAAAAGAAACATGGCTTACGATACTGTTTTTATGTGTAAATAGTTTATATGGTAATGTTACAAGAACCAGTGGCGTAGCGGATGGGCCCGCGTGATTAGGGGGCCCCGCGTCGTCGCGATTTTCAATAATTGAACATCAACCGGCAACCGCAATAATCAAACTCTTGGGAACAACTGTGGTCGGAACCAAAGTTCACAGGTCTGTGTTCTCTGAACACCTCTCAAGCGGTGGACTACTTCATTCTGATTGCTTGCCGCCAATGTTGCCAACTTAGCGACTTTGTCACTAGATTTAGCGACTTTTCAGACCCCCCTAACGACAAATCTAGCGACTTTTTTGTGTGTTATTGGAGATTTTTTTAGACTGTCACTTGTCCATACTGTACCGTCCCTACTCTTCTCAACGAGCTGCGTGTGATGCCGCCGACCCCTCCCCCGCCTCACAGCACTGACAGGCGGCCCAGTCAGTCCTCGTACAGCAGCCTCTCTCATCTGCAGCCCGAGAGCAGATCACCCCTCTGCGTACCGACGACAAATGATTTAGCACAGGCAGTGTGTACAGTCAAACCGATCTACTTCTACTTTATTTTAACAATTTAATTGGACCGTTTATTCTTTTCTTGTTCACAATCACAGATATTTTAGTGACAGTTTCTGAACTTGTCTGAGTTTATTACATATGAGAGATTACTGCACATTCACTACACATCTATAATGACATGCTGTATTCAAACAGCAATAAATTTAGTTAAATAAACATGCTTATATAAAGTGTAGTGCAATTATAAATACCCCTTTATTAACCATAGGCTGTTAAACAAACAGAAACGGTAAAACGTGATGACGTCAGTGATATGCAAATTGGCGTATGACGTATCCCCCCCCCTCTTCATCAGGGGGCCCCGTCAGCGATCCCTGCAGGGGGGCCTCCGCATTTTGCGCTACGCCACTGACAAGAACTAACATCATCTGGCCCTTTTACCTGAAAATCCCTTCAGTGATGAGATAATTCAGCATGTTCACTCACATACATTCTCTCTCTCTCACACACACACACACACACACGTACACTGCCCTGCACACACCTATGTACACTCTCTCCCCACTCTCACACATTCATACACTCTCACACACAGTTCTTACACAGAAATTATGTGTAGTTTTACTTTCTGAAAATAAAAAAAATATTTAGTGCAGGCCCGGATTGGCTAATCGGGAGGACCGGGAGAATTCCCGGTGGGCCGGTCCGTTTTTTGGCCGCGAGGGCCGGTGTCCCTAGCTCCAGAATCTGTTGCTCTCAGCAGTCACACTTTTTACATTTATTAATTTACTTGACCACAGCCTTTTTATTCATTATTTCACCGCAACTCTTCTCTTTTCATCTATTTTAATGATTATACATTAAAGTTGTGTCTCCATTCTGAACATAGCTACTGTGGTCCAGCGGTCAGCACGTTAGATTAAGACACCGCGGACCCGGGTTCGATCCTCGTTAGAGTAACTTATTGTTTTCATTGTTAAGACATATAATACTGTTAGGGTTTTTGAACATTTGAAGTTCTAAAGCAGCTGTTTTCTCAAAAAAAGACGTGATAGTGTCATTAGAAACTGATTTGGAAATGACCTCATTTTAATATAGTCAGTCGTGAACTGAGGTGGGCCGGTCTGAGGCTTGAAACTCCAGGGCTGAAAAGGTGTCCCACTCCGGCCCTGATTTAGTGTGTTAGAATTTTATACATAATGTCCACATAATTCACCATCACCTCGTAACATCTGTGTAATACCGATGTTGTTATACATATACATGGGCACACACACACACACACACACACACAAACACATATAAATACACTCTTTTACACTCTCATAACCTCTCTTTCTCTTACACACACACACACACACACACACACACACACAGGTACAGAGGTGAAGTGTTACAACATTTCTCCCTAATAGTGAAATAGCGCCCCGTGTGCTGTGCCGCCTTCTCTCGCCCTTGCGTCGTCCTTCGCCATAGTATTGCGACATCACGCATTGGAGATAAATGACGTCATCACGTAATAACCGATTATGACCTATTACTCAACTGATATCGATCATTTTGACACACCTAGTAACGAGTAACGATGCAGCACTGTACTTAAGTAAAAGTGGAAGTAGGAGAAAAAAACAATACTCCAGTAAAGTAAAGATACTGCCTTTTAGTACTTAAGTACAGCAGTGAAGTAGTTCTACTTCGTTACTATACATCTCTGCAGCCATTGTAGTGGATGGGAATGATTGGGAGGCCGGTAAGGGCTGATGAAGGGAATCTGGACAATGCAGGACACCAAGGTTACACCCCTACTCTTTACGAGTAGTGCATGGGATTTTTAATGACCACAGAGAGTCAGGACCTCGGTTTAACGTCTCATCTGAAAGACAGCGCCCACTGACAGCCCACTAAAGGTCAAGGTCAATAACCACAAACCCCCCTGTAATTCACACCCTGCCAGTTAACCCATTTAAGGGATTCATTGATAAATTCCTGATAATTTATAAATGTAAAATGTAAATTTATAAAAAAAAACAATCATTAAAAACAATTATGATGCTCGTCAAAAGATTTATCTCGTCTGATAAATGTTTTTAATCTGTCAGATATTATAGTCATCACTGAAACGTTATCAAAATGATATTTTGTTGTTACTGTTTACCATGCTTAACCATCTATCATGATTATAATTATCTAGAAGATGGTCCACAGGCACACACACAAATCCAATTACTCCAAATGCTTATATTGAAGATTGGTCTATATTTAAAGTCTGTCTTGAAGGCAAATGTACAGCAGATGCTCCAGGCAGCTTCTAATTATCCTTCAGGATATGAGAGTGCTTCTAGGATTTTTCTGCTTGTATTAATTAAGCAGCCATTTAGCACACACTTTTATCCAAGAGCCACTTGTTCTCCGACTTCAGGCTTTACTGGGCTGGATGATAATTTATGGCTCTCGTTTTAGAGATTGATTTTATGCTATATTTATTTGAGCCCTGAGGTTTATCACACACAGATTTTTAAGTGCCCACATTATACTGCATTTTCAACCTAAAGAACCCATACTGGGGATAAATCAGCATCTGTGACTGAAGTAACAGTCAGTTCATGTAAAAGCAATGCAGACATTGTGGTTTGTAAAATAAAGGTTAAGTAGTTGCAGGTAATGCAGTCACTGTGAAATGCTCCTGAACGTCCCCCGGAATGATACCTTTACATTAAATCACCAATCATAATGATAAACTTCACACTATTGATCAACTCTTTTTCTTTCCTTTATTTTTACTTTTCTTTCTTTCTTTTTCTTTCTTTCTTTCTTTCTTTCTTTCCCTTTATCCATTCAACACTCTCTTTTTTCATCCTTTTTCTTTCCCGTTGTCCATTTAATGCCCTTTCTTATTTTTTTATTTCATTTCTTTCATTCTTTCGATCTTTCTTTCTCTTCTTTCTATCTTTCACTTATAATTCTTTCTTTTCCTTCTTCCTTTGTTCTTTCTTCTCTTTCCCTTTATCCATTCAACACCCTTTCTTTTCATACCTCATTCTTTTTTCCTTTCTATCTTTCTTTCTTTCAATTCTTTATTTTCTTCTATTTTCTTCTTTCTTTTCTTCCTTTCTTCTTTCCCTTTATCCATGCAACCCTCTTTCTTTCATTCCTTCTTTCTTCTCTTTCCTATTATCCATTCAACCATTTGTCTTTCTTTTCCGCTTTCTTTCTTTCTTTCTTTCTTTCTTTCTTTCTTTCTTTCTTTCTTTCTTTCTTTTTCTCTTTCTTTCTCTTTCCTTTTATCAACTCAAACCTTTTTCTTTCTTTTCTTAAATAATTCATTCTTTCTCTTCTCTTTCCCCTCTTCCATTTATCTCTTTCTTTATTTCCCCTTTTTCTCTTTCTTTGTTTCTTTCTTTCATTTTTTTATTCATGCAACTCTCTTCCTTTCTTTTATTCCTTCTTTCTTTTCTTTTATATTATCCATTCAACCATTTTTTTCCTACTTCCTTTCTTTTTTTCCTTTTATCAATTAAACCCTCTTTCTTTCCTAATTCTTTCTTCTCTTTTCTATTAGCATTCAACCATTTTCCCTTCTTTCTTTCTTTCTTTCTTTCTTTCTTTCTTTCTTTCTCTTTCTTTCTTTCTTTCTCTTTCCTTTTTCAATTCCTTTCCTTCTTCCCTTATTCTGACTTTTTTCTTTCTCTTTCTTTTTTCTTTCTTTCTTACTTTATTTCCTTTTATCAACTCAAACCTTTCTTTCCTTTCTTCCATAATTCATTCTTTTTTCTTCTCTTTCCCTTTTTCCACTCATCCCATTCTTTATGTTCCTTTTTTTTCTTTCTTTCTTTCTTTCTTTCTTTCTTTCTTTCTTTCTTTCTTTCTTTCTTTCTTTCTTTCTTTCTTTCTTTCTTTCCCAACTCTCTCTTTTCTTCTTTCTGTCTTTCTTTTTCTTCTTTCTCGTTACCCATTCAACCCTCTTTGCTCCAACTCAAACGCAATACCAATGTCATTGGTTCAATTTCCAGGGACACCAAGAACTAACAAAACAAGTGTACCTTCGCTAAATGGAAGTCACAAGAACTAGCATCAAAAAGAGTGTCCTTTTTAAATGACAATGAAAATCGCTATACTGAACTAAACGAAAGTCGGTATTTTGCTTCCTGTAACTCACATGCAATGTTAAACTGTAGCTCAAACAGTAAAGCATATTGGCAGTAATATCAAGGTTGTGAGTTTGATTCCAAGGTAATGCAAGAACTAGCAATAAAAATATGCCTTCGTTAATTGCGCTAAATTTCTTCCCTCTTTTCTTCCTTCTTCCAAAAAATTCTTATTTTCAAGACAAGTAAAAATATGGTTTTATTTTCTGAAATAATAAGTCAAAATGAAGGAATGTTTCCTTAAAACAAGCTAAATAACCTGCCCGTTCCATTTTAGAATATTGCCCAAAAATGCATACAAATGCTGAAAGAATCTTTTTGGAAAACTTAAGTGCACAGCTGAGTAGGAAAAATGTTTTCCAACAATAAAAATAAAGTGAAGATTTGCTCTCTTTTTCTCATTTGATAGAAACAGTAATTTATTAGCAAATGTTTTATGCAATATTTCAATTTGTGCCTAACTCTAATTTGCATCTTTAAATGAAAACATAGCCAATGACAAATCAAACAATCTTTAAAATCTGTCTTTCCCTGTTTTTTTCACAACAGGTCCCTCTTATTTGTGAAACGAAGCCCACGACTAACCCGGCATTGCCAAACTGTCAGCAGAACAATGGTAGTTTCCAGCCTCCGCCAGCAGGGGTCAAACCAGAGCACATCCCGCCGGACGTCGCCCGACTCATGCAGCTTGAGGAAGGGGTCCGTCTGCCACCTCCTGACCGGAAAAAACCACCCGTCCCACCACGACACCTGAAACACAGAGACAAGGACCATTGTGCCATTGACATGAACGGTCTTGAGACTAATGTATAGCACCCCTGAATGCAAAAAAATGTACAGGACAAGTACAATCCACTGACAGGACGCGTGCGATTTCTTTTTCTTTCTTTTTTGTCAGCAGACTTGATATTTTGAGATGTTCATAAAGGCGACACATGCACATATCGGCCAATGGTCTATTAACGGCATTGGCGGCAGCACATCCCAGTTAACCCGTTGAATAAAGCCGGGACGGGAAGAAAAACTGGTTGAGACCCACAACTCAAAGCTGGCCGGTTTCTTTGGGTCGTAGCGATGCATTCATGGCCTTGAGAGTGAAACTTTTTTCCTGTAGCATAACAAAAAACATGATGCAAGACTGTAAAAAGGTGAATTGTAAATACGACATAGCTGTACATCTCTATGCTGTGTTTTTTTATTTGCATTTTTCTCCAGTTTATATATATATATATATATATATATCATTTTATAAATTATATTTGATTTTGTCTTATAAAACAGGCTGTGTAAGCATATTGTAAAGACGTCAGGTGTGTGTGAAGATCAACGTTGACTGTGATGTAGGGTTGTCACGATACTGGAATTCGATACCAATCAATACTGAAGTTTTAAAATCGTCCATTTCCCGCCAACATTTGAGCGCTGTTGAGTGCGTTCTTAAACAGCGCTGATCTGGCATTGTGTTCACATGCTCAACAGAAATGACTGTGATTGGCCGTGAAGGTCATCAGTTGACCAAACTCACTGAGTGTAACCACAGATACAGGGACACTGGAGCGTTTTAAAGCCACAATTTATCAGCGGACTGCTCGTATGTCAGCTTATAGACAAACCATCTGATCGACGTGAACTTGTCCCTATATCTGCGGTTACACTCAGTAAACAACGGTGAGTTTGATCAACTGATGACCTTCATGGCAAATCACAATTATTTCTGTTGAGCCCGTGAACAAAGTGGCTGTTTCTCAATTCCAAGAACGCAAAAAACGGACTTGGGTTCTTGTGGAGACCGGTCTTGCCAGGTGTCCTCGGAAGAACGAACTCGGGAGACCGTGAGGGCAGAGAACGCGTCCTGTGAGAAATGAGATGCTGCATTATTCCTGATGGTCACATGACCTTTACATGTTTTAAATGGAATATTATTTAAACATAACAGCATTCATACAGGGATTTATTGTGTTTCACCTTTTCAAAATATATACTCTGCATAAAACATTATAAATATACGTTGCACAATACAAATAAAATAGATTTTAATACGAATTTCAGCAAACAAACCCCCTTAATGTGTTCATTCCTTTATTAAGATGTCCATAGTAATGTTTATATTCACTGTTTCATTTAGGAAAACTCCTGAGGTAAATAAGTCATATCTCTGAACTTTAATAATATATCTATATAAAATGCTGCGCTTCTCACCTCAAGTCGCAATGACTTCTGGGACTTCTAGAGCGAGTTCGGTGCTCAAGTCTGCATCTTTGCGTCCTCGATATCAAGAACACATCCGGGAAGTTTCACGTGTCCTCTGTTTCTGCGGTCTTGAGTATTGGAACTGAACTTTGGCAGCTGATGATGACGTTACACGAGGACACAAGATCGCTGAAGAACGCATAATAAGAAAGAGCCAATGGCTTATCAGCAGCGTTTAAGAACGCGCTCAACAGCACTCAATTGTTAGCAATGAAATTGGCGCTTTTAAAATTTCACTACCGATTGCTACCGAATTCCCATATCGTGACATTGGTACCCTACTGTGATGCTGAATGTTTTGTGTTTTCAAACGCTCATAATTTCCCCCAGTGCAAATATCTGAAAATCCTTAAAATCAAGATGAAATTACTTGAGAAGCAAAATGATCTACAGTAATAAAAATGTTGTTTCCTGTTCTTCATGAATTCATTTATGCTTAAAATGAACATATATGGAGTGGAAATGGACTGCTTATTCCGATTTAAATTTTCAGTATCACTTTATTTTGATGGTCCCTTTAACGCATTTTGTTGAATTTAAGTTACATTGCATCTACATGTCAACTAATTCTCCTTCAATCATAGGTAGACTGTTAGGTTGGGGTTAGGGTTAGTGTAAGTTGACATGTGTACTTGCAAAGTTTCTTATAGTCAGTTAAATGTCTGTTGAGGAGCAGTATCAGTAGAAAAGCAGACAGTCTAGTAATACCCAAATTAGAAGTAATTGGCATGTAGTTGCAATGGCACAGCCATATCACCCTGCAGCCCAAGACTGGTTACTCACTGAAGCTAAGCAGGGCTGAGCCTGGTCAGTATCTGGATGGAAGACCACATGGGAAAAACTAGGTTGCTGTTGGAAGTGGTGTTAGAGAGGCCAGCAGGGGGCGCTCAACCTGTGGTCTGTCTTAGTCCTAATGCCCCAGTAAAAGTGAAGGGGACACTATACCGTCAGTGGGTGCCGTCTTTCGGATGAGACGTTAAACCGAGGTCCTGACTCTCTGTGGTCATTAAAAGTCCCATGTCACTTCTCGTGAAAGAGCAGGGGTGTAACCCCGGTGTCCTGGCCAAAGTCCCTCAATCAGCCCTTGCGATCATGTCCTCCCCATCGCCCCCATCCATTGAATTGGCTCGATCACTGTCTCTCCAGTCCACCAATAGCTGGTGTATGGTGATCGCTCTGACGTTGTTGTCCTGTACCTGCTGTCACATCATCCAAGTGGATGCTGCACACTGGTGGTGGTTTCAAGAGTTCACACTTAGCTGATAATCAATAAAGCGTATTTGGCATGCTGTACTGGGAGAGAGCCCTGAGCTCTTAATATCCTCTAGCCCAGGGCTACCTCCCGTTAGAAGGGCGAGAGGGGAGTTTGAGTTCAGGTAGGTCTCGAGAACTCTCCTGCTTATCGGCGTGTGAGAAGTGTAAACTAGGGTTGTCTTAGATGATAATTTGGTTTAGTTGATTAGCTACGGTTTATGTTTTTGGACGGAAACCAGGGAACCCGGGGGAAACCCACGCGAACACGGGGAGAACCAGCCTGATCTCACGAAAAAACGTAAGTATTTTACGTTTTGCCAGTTTAGTGGCTAATTCGTACGAATTCGTATGAGTTCGGTTGTACGAAATTGTACGATTTTAAAAAGGAGGTGGGGCACCAAACCCCACCCCTAAACCCAACCGTCATTGGGGGACAAGCAAATCATACTAAACTGTACAAACTAGATCGTATAAATTCATACGAATTAGCCACTAAATCAAAGTTACGAATTGCTGCGAGATGAAGCCAAACTGACATGCTATTTCAGAGTGAATATTAGAGTTGCATGGTAAACAATATAGGGAGAGACTAGGCGGAATAGCGGTATTTACTTGTGTTTTGTTGTTACACTAATTAAAATCTACATCATCGATGCTGTAAAAGGTCCCTTATGAAACTGAAAATAGTCTTATCAATCTTTTTTTTTTAGATATTAGTAGCTGAACAACACTTCTGTGAAGATATAACCCATTTGCAGGGCTTAATATTAACTTTGACCACCAGCCACTGTGGCTAGTAGTTTTCCAACATTACTAGCCACTCGCCATTTTCACTAGCCACATCTTCATTGTTGGGAAAATATATTTTATAAACATCATTATGACTTTGACATGCTAAAATTACTTGATTTAGAGTTTGCGTCATCTCTACATACCTCCTCATTCATTTCACTTTTTGCGTGTCGTATATGAGCTTGTTCAATAATCATGAGCAAATGGGTCAGGGTTTCATATATTACAATTAGTTTTCATAATTTTCAGAGCCCAAAATGAAGGATTTACCCATATTATCTCAGACCACACCATACATAAACAGTTATTATTTCTTAGCCACAAATTGTAAATGTGTGAAAACATGCAAAATAGCTGAATACTATACTTATTTAACAAAACATATGCACAGTCATATGTCGCAGATCACCAGTTAACTACACCTAAATGGGAAGTTATTCTCCCATTAAAGCAATCTTATTTAATAAAAAAAAAATTATTACACCAAAAGAAAGCAGGTAAAAAACATACTGTGTGATAATGAAAGGATGATCACACACGCTTGGTTAATGATAGACCCATAAATTATCTTTTCAAAGAATGGTTAAACCAAAAGCAACTGGCGCTGCTTACAATAAGTCAACTCAGGAACTCTTGAAAGCAGCAAGACTGTAGGTGCATGTTTCTCCCTTTTTGTTCAGTCTATTTGAAAGAGAACCGATTGCATCAGTTGTGTTTCTAGACACAGTCGCTTCACAAAAGGAAACGGGAGCGCGCACACGTTATAAACATATCATTTGCAGCCCTAGACACTGTTGTTTGTTTGTTTTTTTGGAAAGCACACACTTTTACTTTAAGCAGTTTGCACTGTAAAATGAACTTCTCATTCAGTGTCTGTGTCTTGTATTTTTAATTAAGATAGAAAATTACTTGATGTCTCATTTTACAAAGGAAGCAATACAAATTAATTTGGTTTTTGATGAAAACAAGAACAAAAAAGCCTGCCGATGTGGTCTGAAAAATAATCATGTTTTCTCTTTAAACCAGGTCTTTTTTTCCTAGCACATTTGCACTCATGCTTTAACACCACTTTACATCCTTTTAGGACTGTTTATACATGTGTATTGCAAAACCAGACAAAATGAGCAAGTATGAAAATATTTTTGGCAGCGGATATTCTCCTCTCCCTGATCTGCTAAGCCTGTTCTCGTGCGAAACACATCTGGCTTGCTCTCACTGTAATGCATTCAGCAAAATATTGCAATAAACTAAATGAAAAAGCACTGATGAAACCATTCAAGGTAAGTGAGCTTCACACAGGTAAGTGGGCTTGACAAACCACCTGTAAAAACATTCTTCTCTCTAAAAAAAACTCTCTTACTCCAGCACTTAATTCTCTGAGCAGGAACAGTAGCTTTGTATATTCAGCACATCTTGTGTGTGTATTGCCTCTTTTTGTTGAATTGCTGAATGCCTCCTCAGATAAGTCGGTTTTGGTAAAAACATCTGCCAATTGACTAAAAGAAAATGTATGTTATGAAAGTAATAACCAATTTTTCCATGCATTTGACGTTAATACAAATCAGCTGGTCGGCTCCTTAGGAAGCAAAGAAATTGAACACTAATGTAACATAGGACAAAACGATATGCTCATTCCACCATACTTTTGGACATTAGACTATTTAATGAAAATAAAGTGGACACTTAGTTATTTTCAACAAATAGTAATTGTAAATTGCTTTAACCATTTTGATCGTAGATGTGGGGATGCTGGTTGTGTATGAATGCCTAGATGTACACTACAGTACCTGACAAAAGTCATGTCGCCTATCCATGTAATAGGAACAACAAATAATATCTTATCTATCAGAAGTGCTTATGAAAGCAAGGCCTCTAGATTACGCTTATTTTACCAAAAAAAAAACCTGATCATGCTTTGATTTTTAATGATTTAATTAGGACAGTAAGGTCTGACTTTATCAAGATTCAGGATCCATCTTCAACGCCTCCTTCATTTTACGCCATACATGCTCAATAATGTTTATGTCTGGTGACAGGGCTGGCCAATTCTGGTGCACCTTGATCATCTTTGCTTTCTTGAGCTTTGATGTGGAGGCTGAAGTATGAGGAGCGCTATTCTGCTGGAGAATTTGCCCTCTCCTGTGGTTTGTAATGTATTGGTCAGCACAACTGTCTTGATATCTCAGACTTTTGATGTTCCCATTCACTCTGCAGATCTCTTGCATGCCCACATACTGAATGTAATCCCAAACCATGATTTTTCCTTCACCAAACTTGACTGATTTCTGTAAGAATCTTGGGTCCATGCTGGTTCCAGTAGGTCTGCAGTATTTGTGATGATTGGGATGCAGATCAACAGATGATTCATCAGAAAAATCGAACGCCACTTTTCCAAATGATCAACTAGAAGTCAAGTTATTATTTGTTGTTCTTACAACTGGGATCGACGACAAGACTTTTGTCAGTGTAGAAGTACATTTTTGCTTGTTTATTATTGCAACTTTGTACATTTTAGAATGATTTAGGTGGAATATATATTTAAAGGGTCATATTTTTATATGTATTTTCCTTCATTTATTTTTCTTATTTGTGGTATTTTATAATGACGTATGAATGTAATTTCTCCAACAATGCAATCCTGGCATTGCTAAGCAGAAATAATAAGCAAATCCTTAAAAACTGTAAAATAACAAATATAAAAAAAAACAGGGTCATGATTGTATAAATCATAATATTTAATAATTTCTTTATCTGGGCGAAGCATTGGAGCAGTTGGTAGTGCTGTCGCCTCACAGCAAGATGGTCGCTGGGTCGAACCTCGGCTCAGTTGGCGTTTCTGTGTGGAGTTTGCATGTTCTTCCTGCATTCGCGTGGGTTTCCTTCGGGTGCTCCGGTTTCCCCCACAGTCCAAAGACATGCAGTACACGTGAATTGGGTAGGCTAAATTGTCCGTAGTGTATGAGTGTGTGTGTGGATGTTTCCCAGAGATGGGTTGCGGCTGGAAGGGCATCCGCTGCGTAAAAACTTACTGGATAAGTTGGCGGTTCACTCCGTTGTAGCGACCCCGGATTAAAAAAGGGACTAAGCTGACAAGAAAATGAATGAATATCTTTATCTTTTAATCTTTAATGAATAATCTAATCCAGCAATGTGACGATTGCAGCCACACACGTTGCGATATCAATGCTCAAACAATATATTCTTCAGCCCTAGTTTAATCCATTGAAATTTTGAAAAACTAATAAGCTAACTTAATTCCTTCATGTTGTCCCAAATCAAATAGATTGTGTGGATCCTAGCATTTTTGTGTGCACTCTTAAAATTATGTTTGTTGTTTGTTTAAATTACTTAGTTAAGATGAGCTGAAACAACACAATTTTTGATTGTTTTTGGGAGACAACGTAATGGTTTTATGTTTAATCCACTTACATTTTTTAAAAGAGGTTAACTTTACGAAGTTTAACTTTAGTTAACTTAATTTCTTCATGTTGTCCCAACTCAAATCGATTGTGTGGAACCCAACATTTTGTACGGTGTACATTTGAAAAAATGATGTTTACTCAAACTACTTATTTAAAATGAGCTGAAACAACACAGTTCTTAAACTTTTTTTGAGACAACTTAATTGTTTTACGTTCAATCTACTTTAATTTTTAAAAACTTCCAAGTTACCTTAATTACTTCATGTTGTCCCAACTCAAATAGACGGTGTGAAACCTAGCATTTTTGTGTGCACTCTAAAAATGATGTTTGTTGTTTGTTTAAATTGCTTATTTAAGATGAGCTGAAACAACACGAATCTTGATTGTTTTGGGAGACAACCTAATTGTTTTATGTTCAATCCACTTACATTTTTGAAAAAGAAGGTAACTTAATTCCTTCATGTTGTCTCAACTCAAATCGATTGTGTGGAACCCAACATTTTTTACTCAAACTACTTATTTAAAATGAGCTGAAACAACACAGTTCTTAAGCCTTTTTTGAGACAACTTAATTGTTTTACGTTCAATCTACTTTAATTTTTAAAAACTTAAGTTACCTTAATTCATTCATGTTGTCCCAACTCAAATCGATTGCATCTGTGATGGTCTGCCACGTCTCTAATCTCGGCTGTATTGCGGCCCACTCTCATTTGTGCTGATTACGAATGCACATCTCAGTAAAGCTGAACATGGCACGAGGGCGATTCACCGCCGGCTGCTGTCGTCTCTGAGAGCTGATTAAAGTGCTCAGATGTACTCACAGCTTTTCTCATTGACATATAGAGAGCCCCTCCATGTGCTCTTCGTGATTAACTGAATTAGGCTGAAATCCCTCGCTCAGACTTTGACACTGATGCACAGGTACAGAATCTGCGGTTAAAACGTGGACAGGGTTTTCACACATGGAGAAGTGCACTATGTTTGGATCCATCCGAGTAGAGGGAAGATATTTATATGACACCAATGGCAAATTGTTAATGCCACAAGTTGGAGCTATTATTATTATCTCCCATCCAAGGTGATTAAAGTCTTGCTTTTTAAATTAGGTTTTCTTTTAATACTGTTGACTGTTTTTGTAAATGACACAGTACTGTAGTTTGAACTGTATTTTACAGTAGGACATTTATGCAGTATGTTGCATGGTGAAAAGTGCTGTATATTTTACAATAAAGATATACACACCATTCTGTAAATGCATATACAGCAAGATAAATGCTGCATACAGTAAATGTAAATACATTAGACGGCTCAGTTGGCGTTTCTGTGTGGAGTTTGCATGTTCTCCCTGCGTTCGCCAGGGTTTCCTCCGGATGCTCCGGTTTCTCCCCACAGTCCAAACACATGCGGTACAGGTGAATTGGGTAGGCTAAATTGTCCGTAGTGTATGAGTGTGTGTGAATGCGTGTGTGGATGTTTCCCAGAGATGGGTTGCGGCTGGAAGGGCATCAGCTGCGTAAAAACTTGCTGGATAAGTTGGCGGTTCATTCCGCCATTCCGCAGTGCCAACTTTCTTGTGCCAAGAAAATGAATGAATGAGTTTGTCATATTTCCAGCCTGATCTCACGAGAAAACGTAAGTATTTTATGTTTTGGCAGTTTAGTGGCTAATTCGTACGAATTCGTACGAGTTTAGTAGTAAGAAAATGTACGATTTTAAAAAGGAGGCGTGGCACCTAACCCCACCCCTAAACCCAACCATCATTGGGGGATACGCAAATCGTACTAAAATGTACGAATTAGATCGTACGAATTTGTACGAATTAGCCACTAAATGAAAAAGTTACGAATTGCCGTGAGATTGTGTTGCATATTTTCTGTCTTTTAGTATGTATATGAAAGACATGTTTTGTTTACCAAATAAGTGGATTTAGATGAATATGCATTATAACCATTAAGTAAAAGTTAAAAAGGTATATTTTTAATTTTGTATTATAAGATATTTAGTTAACGATATTCCCAAAATAATTCCCGCATAAATCTGCAGAAATAGCAAAAAATGGCCGCAGATTTTGTCTAGCCCTAGCTATGAGACATTAAAGGACCATCTGTGAATTAATAAACATCTCCATTTTCTCAGATTAGATCTGCACTATAAATAATAATTTATATGATATTAACTGAACAACATTCTGTAAGTACTGACAGCAAAGCTGCATCAATAAAGCATTTTGCATATTCATATTTATTCATGCATTGCAAAAATTTGTTTTTCTTACCTGCGTTTTTGTCTTGTTTCTAGTTCAAATATCTAAAAATCCTTAACCAGAGGCATTCATTCATTTATTCATTCTCTTTCGGCTTAGTCCTATATTTATCAGTGGTCGCCACAGTGGAATGAACCGCCAACTACTTCAGCATGTTTTATGCAACCCATTACTGGGAAACACCCATACACTCTGGCATTCACACACAATCACTCATACTCTACGGCCTATTTAGATCGTGATATTCACCTATATCGCATGTGTTTGAATGTGGGGGAAACCAGAGCACCTCCACATAGAAATGCCAACTGGCCCAGCTGAGACTCGATCCAGTGACCTTCTTGATGTGAGGCCGCGGCAGTGCTAACCACTTAGCCACCATCAAGAAACATTTTCTTGACAAATAATAATGTTTTATTTTCAGAAATAATAGATCAAGTGAGTTTTACCTTAAGATATGCAAAATAACCTTCCAATTGGGTGAGCAAAATAATCACCCCATATTTTTACTTGTTTCAAAAATCTCTTAAATTTGACATATTTTCTCAAAAATAAATAAATAAATAAAAATGTCCTTTAGATATTCGGACTAAAAACAAAACGAAAACTGTCATTAATTTATTTAATTTTTATTTTTTGGAAAATGTGTTAAATTAGTCAGTATGCAGGGGATTACAAATATTGATTTCCTTTTAAATAACTATTAAACATCACTGGAGGTGAATATAAAATATTACCTGATCCTCAGTTACACAATTATGTAATGAACAACATGAATAGCGTTAGCAGAATTGCTATAACAACTGCCAAAAAAAACAAATTACGAATATAAAGAGTAGGTCTACATTAAAACTTAACCTACCTTATGGTTGTTGTGGTATCAAATGCTGTCTAATCAGACAGCTAGAATATTTTCACTACAAAATCACGTAGCCTATCCGTTTTAACGTTACAGCTAATAAAATAAAGTTGCTAATACATGATTCTTTCCGCACAGGCTAACGTAGGCTAATAAAATATGTTAAAATATCTAGACTTTCACTTACCTAAATACAGATGTGAAAGGTTGAAAACGCTTAATTAACACATTTCGGCGTGGTTTTGATAACATGTTTGCTTTTTTTCGATAACTATAAACACTTTCTTTTAGCTTTCTGAGGAGCTTTAATTACTGTTATGACAGCGAAAGGTACGCTGTTAATGACCACATCTGTGTGTGGAGTTTCAATCTTTCAGTCCATTTTGCGTCATTCATCCGTGTGTTCACTCCTGTCGATATTTTCTCACAGGTGTCTCACGTGTTCATTAATTAGATATAGAAGAAGCTGCTCGGTTTTAATACCCTGGCTGTCAGCTGAAGAAGAAGGTTGAATAATTTCTCAGAAAATCACCACAGTCAGTTAAAGCACGATGAACAAATCTGCCTGAACAGAAATGTAAAAACTCAATGTCCGTGTAGCACTGAAAAACACAAATAAATAAATACAATTATTTACTTAAGTTTTTAGTACTGTATTTTTGTCCAATTATGTCAAACGCACTCTTAAAAACGAAAAAGTTTCAGAAATGTTTTCCCTAAAACAAAGAAAAAATCAACCAAAATATTATGCTTTAGCTTTTAAATAACATTATTTTGCTCGTTTTAAGGAAAAATTAATTAAATGTATTAAAAAGTTATTCCTAAAACATTGAAGTGTGAGAAAGTTAAGATGAAGGGCTACTAAAATTTAATAAAACTGAAAAAAATCACCTTAATAACATTCAAAACAACGTGCTATTGCTGAAATACGAGATGTTTTGTTAAAGAATAAATAATTAAAAAAGAAAAAGCATTGTGTTCTTGTGAAACCCTGTTCATTTTGCCATAATTTGATTTAAACAATAGGCTAGATCAGTGGTCATTTTTGAAACAGAGGGCTACTTCTTGGGTACCAATTAATGTGAAGGGCTATCAGTTTGGTACACATTTCCTAAATAACAAATTTTCTCAATTTACTTGTAATTACATGTTGTTGTTATTATTAATTAATGATATTCATCTATGTAAAGTCACTGATCATGTTAATGATTTCTCACAATAGATATCAATATGCAACACTTCATTTGTCTGAAATAGTTTTTAAAGTTAAAAAGAATAACTACAAAAATATAATAATAAAAATATAATAATAATAATTCCTTACATTTATATAGTGCTTTTCTGTGCACTCAAAGCACTTTACACATAAGGGGGAATCTCCTCATCGATAGGGGTCAGGCTGCAGACTCGGTGCAGTGTAATCTTAGCTGCATCCAGTGCTTTTTATTGGGCTCACCCAAGCCAACGCCACCCCTAACCCTACCCGTCACAGTGACGTCACTCACTCCATTGAGTGCATTGTCTGACATTGCATCGCTGAGTGATGCAATCTCAGCTTGCATCATAAAGGCTGTATCCAGATACTACTGTCCTCATCCACCACCAATATTAGATGTAGCTTACTGGTGTGGTGCTATGAGCTATTTTTAGAACAGGCCCGCAGGCAACTCATGTGATCCTCGCGAGTTACCTGGTGCCCCTGGGCACTATGTTGGTGACCCCTGGGCTAGATCATAGGCCTCAAACTCAATTCTTGGAAGTGCCGCAGCTCTACACAGTTTTGCTCCAACCCTAATCAAACACCCCTGATCCAACAAATCAAGGGGTTTGAGACTACACTGAACTACAGTTTCAATTTACTATGATCTTCTATGTGAAGCTGCTTTGACACAAACTACATTGTAAAAGCGCTATACAAATAAGGATGAATTGAATTAAACTACCAGAGACTATTGAGCAGGTGTGAGTTGGAGGTGGTTGGAACTAAACTATGCAGAGCTGCGGCCAGGAGTTGAGTTTGAGACCATTGGGCTATGATGAATTTGTAAATGCAGACTTTTTGCGAGACTGTTGTAATTCATTTAAAATTAATCTGTACTACATGTATTTATAAGTATATATATATATATATATATATATATATATATATATATAATTTATTATTTTCATTTTAATCTTTTAAAACCGTGGTGGTTATTCATGAAGAAAACTACATTACTGAAAAATTCCATCAAGCAGAGACAAGCCAAGGACACCAAAAGAGAACTTAGGCCAAATTATTGTGCATAAACTCACCGGCCACTTTATTAGGTACACCTGTCCAGCTGCTTGTAATAATCAGCCAATCACATGGCAGCAACCCAATGCATTAAGGCATGTAGACATGGTCAAGACGATCTGCTGCAGTTCAAACCGAGCAACAGCATGGGAAAAAAAGGGGACTTAAGTGACTTTGAATGTGGCATGGTTGTTGGTGCCAGACGGGCTGGTCTGAGTATTTCAGAAACTGCTGATCTACTGGGATTTTCACGCACAACCATCTCTAGGGTTTACAGAGAATGTTCCGAAAAAGAGAAAGTATCCAGTGAGCGGCAGTTCTGTGGGCCCAAATGCCTTGTTGATGCCAGAGGTCAGAGGAGAATGGCCAGACTGGTTCCAGCTGATAGAAAGGCAACAGTAACTCAAATAATCTCTCGTTACAACCGAGGTCTGCAGAAGAGCATCTCTGAACACACAACAGGTCCAACCTTGAGGCTGATGGGCTACAGCAGCAGAAGACCACACCGAGTGCCACTCCTGTCAGCTATGAACAGGAAACTAAGGCTACAATTCACACAGGCTTAACAAGACTGGATAATAGAAGATTGAAAAAACGTTGCCTGGTCTGATGAGTCTTGATTTTTGCTGCAAACTTTAGATGGTAGAGTCAGAGATTGGCGTCAACAACACAAAAGCATGGATCCATCCTGCCTTATACCAATGGTTCAGGCTGATGGTGGTGGTGTAATGGTGTGGGGGATATTTTCTTGGCACACTTTGGGCCCATTAGTACCAATTGAGCGTTGTGTCAGCGCCACAGCCTACCTGAGTATTGTTGCTGACCATGTCCATTCCTTTATGACCACAGTGTATCCATCTTCTGATGGCTACTTCCAGGAGGATAACATGCCATGTCATAAAGCGTGAATCATCTCTGGTTTCTTGAACATGACAATGAGTTCACTGTACTCAAATGGCCTCCACAGTCACCACAGCTCAATCCAATAGAGCACCTTTAGGATGTGGTGGAACGGGAGATTCGCATCATGGATGTGCAGCCGACAAATCTGCAGGAACTGCGTGATGCTATCATGTCAATATGGAGCAAAATCTCTGAGGAATATTTTCAGTACCTCATGAGTCTATACCACAAAGAATTAAAGCGATTTTGAAGGCAAAAGGGGGTCCAAACCAGTATTAGTAAGGTGTACCTAATAAAATGGCCAGTAAGTGTATTTTTGTCCTTTTCATTTGTGTCATTCACAAAGCACAATTACCAAGTGTGCTACAAATCTTTTGAAGACATACATCAATAGATTTGTGAAAACAACAACAAAAAATATATAATCAATAAACAATCGATAAACCCATATAGTGTTTTGCACTGATGAACAATTTTTTTAATAAAAATGAAGCATTTCTAATTAAATTTAATTCCCACTTAAAAAGACTGAATACATATTTTCAGTGGATTCTTCCATTACAGAAGACAAAAATCCATGTAAGGCTTGTTTCTGAATATTAAAACAAAATATTTCATAGCACAGAACAGTTTCATACATGTAAACAACATAATGAGCAACGAGACATGAATGAGGAAACACCACACAAATAAACCAAAAAATGAAAAGCAAACTAATAAAACTTTCCGGTATCCTGCACCAGATCTTTTTTTAAAGCATGTATGGCTTTTCCATCCTTACTGCATCATATTACAATACAACTACACATAGCAAAATATCTCTGGCCCGGCTCTGGCCCACTCAATCAGCTTTTGCTTGGCCCACATGTCGCAGTGAGTTACAGTACATGACTGGACCAAGTCTGGCTTCCAGACAAACATGGCCAAAACATGGACCAAATCTGGGCCAAGTCTTAGCCAAGTTAATTGGGCCTGAACTGTTGGTGTGTCATGACTGCAATGAATTTGATAAACCCATGAATCATTGAGCTTTAGGCGTGCTATGGGGGTTTTCTTGAAGTGACCTGACTGGTAGAATTTTTTATTTTTATTTGAAAATAATGTATTTTAAATGTGGGTCAAGACAAACTTACAAGGCCCACATATCATTTATTAACATCTGGGCCAAATACTACATTTTACATCTGGCCCAAGTATTGTGTGCCGCCTTAAAGACAGTGCCACCTCTGCCAAACCGGGCCCATGTTTGGCCCACATGCTGTATGCCAGTGCCGAATGAATGTCTGCTGTGCCAGATTTATGCCAAATCTGGGCCAGAATTCTTTGCTACCTGGGAAGCTAGATTTTGAAGCAAGAGAAAAGACTAGAAATTAGTAGTAGCCTAGCACAATTAGCACTTTCCTGTTTCATGTGTAAAAATATCACCCACTCACTGCTGAAAAATCCAGCTTAAACCAGCCTAGGCTGGTTGGCTGGTTTTAGCTGGTTGGCCAGCCTGGTTTAAGAGGGGTTTTGGCTTTTTCCAGGCTGATTTCCATCCATTTCCAGTCTGGTCTTAGCTGGTCAGGCTGGAAAATGACCAGCCAAATCCAGCTAAAACCAGCTTGACCAGCCTGGTTTAAGCTGGACATAGCTGGTTTTGGCTGGACTCCCAGCTTGGCTAGGCTGGTCAAGACCAGCTAAGACCAGGCTGGAAATGGCTGGAAACCAGCCTGGAAGTGGCCAAAACCCCTCAAAAACCAGCCTGGTCGACCAGCTAAAACCAGCCAACCAGCCTAGGCTGGTCTAAGCTGGATTTTTCAGCGGGGCTGTGTAAAACTGTAATCAGTCAATAGAAATAGCATGTTCCAACACTGTATTAATTAATCCTACTATAATAAAACACATCACTTCTATCATTTAACATCAATATGTTGTTACCAGATTTTAACGTTAGCATTGCTATCACAATTCTAAAACGTCTATGCTTTCATGTTTACCATGTTTTAAGATGCTAGCATGAATCAGCTTGTCGTTGTGTTGGTTGTTTGCTTAGCACATTGTTGTTAACATGAATTAGCGTTTAGCTAGCTAGCATGTTTCTTTATACGCGAGTAATTAGCTTTACCATTTTGCTAGCATGTAATCAGTCAATGGAAATAATCTCGTCAGCAGCCACGGTGCATTTACCAATACAAATGTTTTAATTTCTTTGAGAGTGCAGGAAGATTCATCGCATTACTTGTTTATTTATTTACTGTTTTTCACTTGTTTCTGACTCAAGGCTGTGTCTCCTCTTCCTCTTGTGTTAATTCCTCCTCTTCTTCCTCCATATTGTCTCCGGCTTGGCCTCGGTTGGGAGAAATGTTTCCGTGACCAATGTCTAGCACCCGCAGCTTAGACAGATGAGCGAACGTCTCTTCAGATACTGAATTAACTGAGAGGCGATTAAACCTGGAAAACGAAAGGCAGAGAAATAAACACATGAAAAAATACTATAGTAATTTGTAAAGTGTTTTGGAACCACACTATAGCAAAGTTCATTCATTCATTCATTCATTCAGTCATTGATTCATTCATTTTCCTTCAGCTTAGTCCACTAGTTATCAGCAGAGATGTATAAAGTACAAGAAACCCAGACTTAAGTAAAAGTACAAGTACTCTATCAAAAAAGTGACTTGAGTAGAAGTTGAAGTGTTTTATAAGCAACATACTTAAATATGCAGTTGTTGTTGTGCAGGTTGAAAGTCTCTTCACAGTCTAATAGTAATTATTAAAGTAAATGATCTAAATGTATTTATACGTATTTTTACATTTTGGGTAAGGCATAAAACAGAAAAAAAAGTTCTTCCAATTAAATAGAGTCGGGCCGACATTTCTCAAAAATCTGATAAATAACCCAATCTGTCTGTCAGCAAATGCAGATTTGAACAACTGCGCAGCCGTTTGTACGCATCTCCGCCGACCGCCACACGTTCACTACAGAGAGCACGCGCACGCGATCGGTAAAAACCTGCTGATTCAAAACTTTTTTAAAAACCTGAATCAATATTGGAGTTACCTTTGCACGCTAGAGAAAGGATGACAATGGTGGAAGGATTTCTCTTAGACAGGTCATGTTCTGTTTTAAATCTGTTTTAGCTTCACGCAAAGCTGATGTAACGTTAGATGCTGTTGTTACACATGGGTTATATCTTCACAGAAGTGTAATGTAATGTAATGTAATGTAATGTAATGTGTATTTATATAGCACATTTATTGTGTATAGTCATACACCCAAATCGCTTCACAATCATGAGGGGGGGTCTCTCCACACCACCACCAGTGTGCAGCATCCACTTGGATGATGCGACGGCTGCCACAGGACAACGGCGCCAGTGCGCTCACCTCACACCAGCTATTGGTGGAGTGGAGGGACAGTGATAGAGCCAATTCGGTGGAGAGGGGATGATTGGGAGGCCATGATCGTAAGGGCCGATAGAGGGACTTTGGCCAGGACACCGGGGTTACACCCCTGCTCTTTCACGAGAAGTGCCTTGGGATTTTTAATGACCACAGAGAGTCAGGACCTCGGTTTAACGTCTCATCCGAAAGACGGCGCCCACTGACAGTTTAGTGTCCCCTTCACTTTTACTGGGGCATTAGGACTCACACAGACCACAGGTTGAGCGCCCCCTGCTGGCCTCACTAACACCACTTCCAACAGCAACCTAGTGTTCCCTAGTGGTCTCCCATCCAGGTACTGACCAGGCTCAGCCCTGCTTAGCTTCAGTGAGTAACCGGTCTTGGGCTGCAGGGTGACATGGCTGTGGCTCAGTGTTGCTCAGCTACTAAAATCTTCCCATGAAAGATTGATAAGACTATTTTCAATTTCATAAGGGACCTTTTACAGCACCAATGATGTACATTTTAATTAGTTTAACAACAAAACACAAGCAAATATTTAATGGACATGACAATATTTACTCGCCACCGCCTCCTTCCCCATAGTATTGTGACATTGCGCATAAGAGATAAATTATGTCAGTACGTAATAACCGGTTATGACCTATTACTGAACCGAATGATTTTGACACCCCTAGTAACGAGTAATGATGCACATAAAAAATCTGTCAAAGTAAAAGTATTAAACTCATCGAAAATATGTACTGAAGTAAAAGTGGAAGTAGGAGAAAAAAACAATACTCCAGTAGAGTACAGATACTGCCTTTTGGTATACAGTAGTGAAGTAGTTCTGTTTCATTACTATACATCTCTAGTTATCATGGGTCGCCACAGTGAAATAAACTATTCCAGCCTGTTTTATTCATTCATTCACACCAGGGCCGGCTCTAGTCCACCCAACCAAAAAGCCAGCAGTATACACATACTTTTATTTGATTTTTTTCTTTGGTACGATTTGTGATTTGATAAAGGCAATCTAAGGCGGGCTCTGTGTTGAAAAATGGAAAAAGGGGCACTGAAAACCCTGACCAGTCATAGCCCAACACCAAACAGTTTGACTGGTTGTAATTAAGGCTTGCTTGGCTATCCAAGATTACGGAGAAGCTGTTACAATTCATGCAAGTAACCAGCGCTGATGGTGATACCTCTGTCCTGGATCCGCTTCATAAACACCTCCATTTATTTTCTCTCGCTCTGAGCACGCTCTGGCACTGCACCATCATATTACAATTATAACACCTATTTTTTATTTGGAGAATAAAGGGCATCACACACCGGATGCGCTGCTCAGCAACAGGGCGCGCACATGACAGTTAAAAGTATCGCACACCAGATGCGCTCATTCGCAGATTGCGCTCTGTGGCGTGGCAGAAATATGAACGGTGTACTGAGTCATAACTGGGCTCTGCGGACAGCCGTCGACTTGAGGCGGCGGTATGTGTACCCTGATAGAAACCTATTTTTAGAGTTCTAAAATCCATGGTGCTGCATGGCACTACACGGCGCGTAGCCAAGCAGCGCTTCTGGTGTGTGACCCCCTAAAGCAGGTCGCACACCAGAAGCTCCACTCTGAGATGCACAGCGCCACTCATTTCAGAAATAACTAGGTTTCTATCAGGGTACACACACCGACACCGCAAGTCGGCGGCTGTCCGTGGCGCCCAGCTATGAGTCAGGACACCGTTCATATTTCTGCCATGCCACAGAGCGCAATCTGATTAGTTTCATTTTAAATATCATGCGGATGTGCGCGTCTGGTGTGCGATACTTTCACTTGTCATGTGCGCGTTGTGTCGCAGCGCTGAACGGCGCATCTGGTGTGTGATGCCCTTTACAGTTAGCCTATTAATAGTGCTTAAAAAAGATCTATTTATAAAACAGTACATATGATAAATCCACACCAAACTTTTAATTTTAAGTTTAATTTTATAGCTTCATAGCTTAAACTATAAACAATGAATGCATAGTAATTTAACACTGGGCTACATTTAAAAACTAAATTAGCCTATACTTTAAGTAAAAGTCAACATGCACTCTGTTGTTGTCCATTATTGCTGTGGCCGCAGTGCGTCTGTTTTGCTTCTGTAAAGAACAGACCATTTGACAGACAATCTCAATAAAAAAAATATAAAGTCAATAAAATTGCTCATTTTAATAATGGACAATGAAAAAAAATAAAAAAATAAAAAGTAAATAAATATATATATATATATATATATATATATATATATATATATATATATATATATATATATATATATATATAAATATATATATATATAATCTAACTAGAATAGAATAGAAAACCTGCAGATCATATGCATTTTTAATTCTTGGAAAATATGAGTGTCTCCATCTCTCCATGCTCTCAAATCAGAGTAGGAATTTGGTGAGGGTGATGATGTGCGTCTGCTCCTATTGTTAAAAATAGACTGGCCAAATTGCTGAAAAAGTTACATTGGCATGCTTTGTAATGGCTCAGGCACGTCCATTAAGAAAGTTCCACTGAGTTCATGATGTCATCTCCACTCGAGATTGAGCACAGAGTGTTTTTCTGATGCACACCAATCCATCATTTCACTTCCTTCCATCTATTTTATTGATAAATAGAGGACATTACGTACAGGAATATGTCGCTACTGTGAGTATTAGTTTTGGGAATGGTTCACTTCCGTTGACTCTTTCTGGCAGTTTTAAACCAATATGAAGGGTCAGTTTTGTTTTATTTTGCCGACAAGCAGGATTTCTAAATGTATTCTTGTGAAAGACCACAAAAAAAAAAAACATAAAAATAAATGAATATATTTGTAATGAATGAATAAATATGATATAATGGAAATCGTCTTTTGATAAAATGCTTTTCATTAAATTGACAAAATTGTAACAAAAAAATAAACAATATGGCAATTAGATTAAAATGACAGAAAATAACAGAAGGGTGTCTTTACATTTTATTCTATTTTATTGCCAATTAAATTTTTTTGTCAATAAGTAATTAAAATAATTAATTATATTAAAAGTCATTATAAATGAAATATTTCATTGTTTTGTTTTTAAATTAATAAATGAGTAAGTGAATAAATTGAAAACAAAACTGAAAAGAAAACAAACATCTGATTATTCAGTCACTCCACACCTTAATAATGCATTATTATTACAATTAAGACTATTCAGTATTACTCAATATTGTAACCAAACTACAGGCGGACAATTTCAAGAGGAGAGCGTTTATTGTTTGGTATTACAATTAAATACTGTCACAATGACTTTACTTATTTACAGAAACTGTCCATTTGACTCACTAATGTTCTCCGTTTGTTTATTTGTGTTTTTAAATTGCATTATGGGATCTTGATCTCTGCTCTGTCACGTTTTTGATGAGCGTTTAAATTTAAAAATATGTATTATAATGGTCCAATGGGTATTTCCAATACTGTTTAGCATCTGGTGTGTATAGTAAGTCATCTGACTAATCAGAGCAGAGTAGGGCTATTTGACCAGTGGGAGACGAGTAGAATCTTCTAAACAGCGAGAGCAGAGAAGGGCCTACTGACAAATCAGAGTAGAATAGCGACACTTGAAACTTAGGAGGAAAATAGGAGAATCTGACCAATTAGAGCAGAGAAGATTCTTCTGACCAATGGTAGCAGAGTAGGGCCATCTAACCATTTAGAGCAGATTAGGCCATCTGACAAATGGGACAAGAGTAGGGCCTTCTGACCAGTGGGAGCAGAGTAGGGCCTTCTGACCAGTGGGAGCGAAGTAGGGCCTTCAGACCAATCAAAGCAGAATAGGGCCATCTGAATAAGTAGGAGTAGAGTAGGGTCTTCTGACCAGTGGGAGCAGAGAAGGACCTTCTGACCAATCATAGCAGAGTAGGGACACCTGAAACAAGGGAGAGTAGGAATCTGACCAATCAGAGCAGAGAATTTCCATCTGACCAAATGGAGCAGATTAGGGCCATCAGACCTCTGGGAGCAGAGAAGAGCCATCTGACCAATGGGAGCAGACTAGGTACATCTGACCAATCAGAGCAGAGTAGGGCCATCTAAACCAATGAGAGCAGAGTAGGGCCTTCTGGCCAATCAGAGTAGAATAGGGCCATCTGACCAATTGGAACAAATTAGGACCATCTGACCAATGGAAGCAGATTAGGGTCATCTAACCAATGGGTGCAGACTAGGTACATCTGACCAATCAGAGCAGAGTAGAGCCACCTGAACAAATTGGAGCAGAGTAGGGTCTTCTGACAAGTGGGATCAGAGTAGGGCCTTCTGGAAATACAAGCAGAGTAGGGACATCTGACACTTAGGAGGAGAGTAGGAGAATCTGACCAATGGAAGCAGAGAAGGTCCTTCTGACCAATGAGAGCAGTGTAGGGACATCTGACCAATTGGAGCAGAGTAGGGCCATCTAAACCAATGGGAGCAGATTAGGGCCTTCTGGCTAGTCAGAGCAGAGTAGGGCCGTCTGACCAATTGGAACAAATTAGGACCATCTGACCAATGGAAGCAGAGTAGGGCCATCTGACCAATGGGTGCAAACTAGGTACATCTGACCAATCAGAGCAGAGTAGAGCTACCTGAACAAATGGGAGCAGAGTAGGGTCTTCTGACAAAAGGGAGCAGAGAAGGGCCTTCTGGCCAATATGAGCAGAGTAGGGACATCTGACACTTAGGATGAGAATAGGAGAATCTGACCAATGGAAGCAGAGAAGGTCCTTCTGAATAAATAGGAGCAGAGCAGCACATCTTGAGGCAAATTAGGGTCATCTGACCAAATGGGAACAGAGTATGTCCATCTGACCAATGGGAGCAGACTTGGTACATCTGACCAGTCAGAACAGAGTAGGACAATCTAAACAAATGGGAGCAGAGTAGGGCCTGCTGACCAGTTGGAGCAGAGAAGGGATGTTTGACACTTAGAATGAAAGTTGGAAAATCTGACCAATGGGAGCAGAGTAGGGACATCTGACCAATTGGAGCAGATTAGGGCCACCTGACCAACAGGAGCAGAGTAAGACCCTCTGACCAATTGTAGCTGAGTAGGTACATCTGACCAATCAGAGCAGAGTAGGGCCATCTGAACAAATGGGAGCAGAGTAGGGTCTTCTGACCAGTAGAAGCAGAGAAGGGACATTTAACATTAGGAGAATCTGACCAGCTTGAGCAGAGTAATGCCATCTGACCAATCGGAACAGAGTAAGATATAAGACCAATAGGAGCTAAGAAGGGCCACCTAACCAATGGAAAAGAGTGGTCATTTGACCAATCAGAGCAGAGTAGGGCCATCTGACCAATTGGAGCAATGCAGGGCAGTCTGGCCAATCAGAGCAGAGTAGGCCCATCCAACCAATCAGAGTATAGCAGCCTCTCAGAAAGGCAGGATTAAATCCTCTGTTACAGACACTGAGAGAAAAGAGTAGGGGTGTAACCCCGGTGTCCTGGCCAAATTCCCTCCACTGGCCCTTACCCATCATGGCCTCCCAATCATCCCCATCCAATCCCCATCAAGAGCTGGTGTGTGGTGAGTGCACTGGCATCATTGTCCTTTAAAACAGCATAATATGTGCAGTGTCTACATTCTATTAATAAATCTCCTCAAATAAATCAGCATGAACAGATCTTCTTCTGCTACACTCTTATACCCTGAGTCAGAGTTTGATCGCCATCGTTTTCCAGACCTCATTTACTAACACCACCACATGCCAAACATCACAGAACCAGCATTTACTCTAGTGCTTCTCATGTTTCTGAAACCAATAATCAGGACAAGATGAGAAAACTATTTTAAGAAATCTGTCTTTTCTTTAAATGAACCATTTTATTCAATCCACATGCTCACAGACTGAATGCTGTTATCTTACTGTATGAGTTTACGGGAAATGTTCTTGCTTCACTTTCAGTTGGTGTAAGTACAACAGTGAGAGTTTCAAAATGAATCCATTAAAGTGGAATGATGGTATAAGAAAAAGGAAAGGACAGATAAACAACAAGACACTAATGCTGTAATGATTAGTGCATACTAACGATTAGAAAGTGTTTATTAAAACGCAAGTATACCTGTCAGAAACAGCTCATTAATAAAACAACACGAATGCAAAAGAAAACATGTATTATAATCACAACATAAACATACATAAGAAATATATTTGACAAGACTGCTTATTTGCTTTGTAAATCCTACAAATTTAGCATTCTAATTTTGTTTTCAAGTCTCTCAAAGTAAGTTTAGTTGCATCAAAGGTCAAAAACTATTTTGCATTTCATATACATTTCATTTTACAACATCAGAACGTTAAAATGTTGTAGATCTTTCTTTCTAAACCCAGATTATCGACTCAGCCTGTTTGATTAGAAAACCCTACTGTGATTGGTCAGATTACTCTAATGATACTGATCAGATGAGCGCAGGCACACTGCTCGGGGGGCGGAAAATTAGGACAAATTTAAGGGCCCATGCCATTTTGGGGCACCAAGAAATACCAGTAGGGGCTCCCAATTTCTCCAAACCCCCAAGCCCCCACTCCCTCTTCACTTTTGTCTATGACCAAAAACCCCTACGCCCTGGTACTCACTTACGTCCATGGTACACCTGCACCAACAATACCCCCACACACATACAAAAATCACCCGCAAATCCCTCGTGACACCCTGCCACCCCCCACCCTCTTCACTTTCATCCGCGTCACCAGTCAGCTGGCCCAGTCTGTTGTTATTTGTTGGACTTACTCTTCTGTGATTGGCCAGATAACAGTACTCTGCTCTGATTGGGCAGAATATACTATTCTTCTCTCATTGGTCAGATGCCCCAGCCTGATGTAACTGATCACTGACTTACAGTATGTTGACCATCATTAACTCCAAAGGCTTCCTCACTCATCAGTGAGAATCGAAATGATAGTATTGAATTTACCATATCAATTTGAGTTTGTTGCTGACAACTTAAAGAATTAGTAGGTCAACCCAAACCTCCATCCCAAGCACAGTGTACTGTAATTGAAAAAGTTGCTAGTGGAATGTCAAGATGAATGAAATAACACTATCATCAATGTTGCGACCAGCTGTAGATGCCTATGAGCTCCGCTAGAGGGCACGCTCTCCTTTACCTCTTTTATTTTCCTGCACTCCATTTCCCAAAATCTTTTGCACTGATTACCACTTCACCTGTGTCCCATTACCTGGACTTTTTAAGCTATTGAAGTTTTTCTGGTGTTTGACCATTCTTGTTAAAACTATGTTACCTTTAATTAAACTGCATTTGGTTCATCAACTATGTTGTCATGCCCTGTACTCTACAAAGGCTTATAGAATACATCAGCCTTCAAAGGGAACTTCTGCATGAAAACAATCCTGACCACCATATTGAAGTGATCCAAGTGCTCAAAACTGAGACTTGTTATTATTATTACTTCAAAGGGCCCTTCAGAATGAAGGATTTTGAAAGGAACTGGTTGACACGTTGGGTCTCCCTATGAAAGTTGCTCCATTTAGAAGGGATCATCCCTATGCCCTAATTGCTACAAAGCTGTCACTTTGGATGGTAAACCCTTAAAAGCAATAAGGGCATAGGGATGAGCCCTTCTGAATGGAATGTGCTTTGTGTGTGGAAGTGTGTACTGCTTAAATCAGGGGTGCCCAAACTCAATCCTGGAGGGCCGGTATCCTGCAAAGTTTAGTTTCAAGCCCAATCAGACTCACCTGGTCTAGTTAATCAAGCTCTTATGAGGCTTTCTAGAAACATCCCTGCAGGTGTGTTTAGGCAAGTTGGAGCTACAATCTGTAGGACACCGGCCCTCCAGGACCGAGTTTGGACATGCCTGACTTAAATAGTCTGGGTAATGAAAGATAGGCAAAGCAATAAGCATTGGCTTGTGGGAAATGGAGTCCAGGTGAATAGCAGAGGTAAAAGATGAAGTGCCTTTTAGTAGAGATAGCTCCAGCTAGTGATCATGACAATCAGTAAAAGTTAATTATCAAGGAAGAGAGGGTCACCTGAGGAATATTCCTTTGATGTTGGGTGTGTTGAGGAAGGCTGTTTCTGAAATAGAGTTGATTCTGTTGTTCTGCAGGTGAAGGAACTCAAGAGACTCGGGTAGGTCAGGGGGAATGTGAGACAGCATGTTACCAGAGAGATCCAGTGTCTGAAACACACATCAAGTTTAATAACTCTCTTTCTACCAACTAACCATCATCTTTGTGAGTCTAGTGTAAGTATTTTAAATGATGTGGGGACCCCAGAAACACTAGCAACGTCTCAGGGTATAGCTAATGGGTATCCAAATAAAAAAAGAGTCTTTGTGAGTCTTTAGAGTAATTTTTAGTTTTTAACAACTGAATCAGGTAAAATTGCTGAATTTCGTACCTTGAGGGCATTCATTTCTAGCCACGCACCCTGGTAGATGGAGCTGAGCTTGAGCTGGTTGTTGGTCAGGTAGAGCTCCCTCAGCGAGGTCATTCCCAGCAGAGCCCCTTCTGGAATCTCTGTCATCTGGTTGTCCTTTACCTTCAGGATTTGGAGACTTTTGGGAAGACCCAGTGGCAGTGCCTGCAACTTGTTTCCTGACAGATCCAGGGTCTCTAGGATTCTGAGTTTCCTGAAGGCCTCTCGGTGGAGCTTGGCGCTTGTGAGGCGGTTGTAACTGAGGTTGAGCTCTGTGAGGGTGTAAAGTGTGATCAGATCGTTGCGTCCAATCTCACTGATGAGGTTATGGAGCAGCATGAGGGTTTTTGCTCGACGAGGAAGGCCGCGGGGAACTCGCTCGAGAAGGTTGTTGTACATGTGGACGGTGTGGAGGCGTTTCAGACCCTGGAAGGCAGCTGGATGGATGGAGCGGGAACGGAGGCGGTTGTTGTGGAGGAGTAAGTACTCCAGGTTTCGGATGGGTGACAGAGCATTTACTGCAATGCTCTGGATTGAATTCTTCTCTAGGTGAAGCAGGATAACATTTCGGGGAAGCCCGAGGGGAACTGTGGACAAGTTGTTATTGGACAAATCCAGATATTCCAGACTGTTCAAATGGCTGATAAGAGAAGGCATTAACAGTATTTTACCATTAAAAGTTTGGTTCACCTCAATAATTTAAATTTGAATGTTATTATTTTAAACCTATCCCCTGAAACCTTCATGCATCTTCAGAACACAAACTAAGATATTTTAGATAAAATCCAAGAGCTCGCTCATGCTTCATAGATAGCATGGGTCCCAATATGTTCAAGATTCCTGAAAAGGAAGCAGTAATATTGTCAAAACAGTTCATGTGACTTCAGCGGTTAAAATCAAGCACAACAATAGGTCTGTTAGACAATGTAGACAAGTGCTGCCATTATCCACTATACCACTACCTGCTCCAACCACCGTCATTCATCTATTAGAACAGGTCCATACAGTATCTACACGGCATACAGCCATATAATATACATGTGCACCTCTGGCTATCATCTCCTCTCATTTTAAACTACCAAGTCCTCAAATTCTATCATCACAGACCCAGAAGGACCCAGGGAGAAAGACAGACATTCTACTCAGAAAATTACAGCAAAACCATCTTTGGATCTATCACTAAGTCTTTAAAATACAACCTAATGTCTAATCCTTATCAATAAATATGCCCTAACTTGCCAAAGTGGTCCTGTCTCAACTCTAATCCTAAGAAGCCCCATGAACCTTTTTATGAACCAAAAAAACTGAAAACATGACAGTTGCAGAGAGCTAGCTGCCTGCAAAATATCTTAATTAGTGTTTCGATGATGAATAAAAGTTTCAGGGGACTGGAACAACATCAGGGTGAGTGGTAATAACAGAATAGTATTTTTCTGTGAACTGAACCTTTGAAATTACAACACTTTATTTAAGTGAAAAAATAAGAATGAATTGAGTTATGCTAACCTAAAGGTCTCGTTGTCCATGCCATCATTACTCAGGAAGTTGTTTTGCAGGTAAAGTTCTCGAAGATGGAATAAATTATCAAATGCCCCTGAGGGAATCTTCTCCAGCTTGTTGTTCTGCAAACAAACAACAGTCATTTGCATTATGCAGTAATAACATTACATCTAATAAAGCATGCCTTTATTAGAAGCTATTTTTAAAGAAATCTATAAACCCAAAACCATTGAATTCCACAGTATTTGTATTAGATGGTGTCGATGTTTTCGATGTACATCACTTCAAAAGCAACCAGCAAAAATAATCCAAGGTAAAAATGAATTTCTCAGGGGAACAGCCTGGTGGATAATCTCTATAGGGAAGTACTTACAATAACTACATGGTGCGAAAGCATCTACTTGCTTTTAAATGAACTCCCGATTTAATGAGCTGGCTGGTAGTCATACCTTCAGATGTAGGCGGTAGAGGGCAGTGGGCAGACACTTTGGGACATAACGGAGAAAATTACTGGACATAATGAGGATCTCGAGGCTGTCTGATCCATTAAACATGCTCTCTGGCAGACCGGCATCCATTAGCTTGTTGTTATGGAGATACACTGACCTGAAGCACAGCAGAGAGACCATTAACACTTACTGTAGACACAAAGCAGCACATAAAGCATGTGGAAAAAAATGCCGTACACTTACTTCAGTGCAGGCTTCTGGCCAAACGTGTTGGGGAAGATTTTGGTGAGCTGGTTTGCGGCGAAATCTGCGCTGACCAAAGATGGAGGAAGGTGTCTGGGAGCTGCGGTGAGCTGAGAACAACATTAAATAATAATAAGTCGAAAATAATCACATATTGTCAGTGCAATAGCATATAATCATTCAATTTCTTTCAGCTTAGTCCCTTATTTATCAGAGGTCGTCACAGCGGAATGAACCGCCATCTATTCTAGCACATGTTTTACACTCTGTATCTGCGCAACCCAGTACTGACAAACATCCATACACACTCAAACACACACACTCATACACTAAGGCCATTTTAGTTTATTCAATTAACCTATAGCGCATGTCTTTGGGCTGTGGGGGAAACCAGAGCACTCAGAGAAAAACTATGCCAGTGAAATGGAGGCCAGCTAGTGTGTGCTGTGCAGGTAAACCTCACTCCTCTGACCTCTAAAGGTGCTCTAGCGACAGACGCTAGGGGCCATGGTCTTTAGCCTCCTTGTTAGAGCAACCGACTCCCATGCGGAAGGTCGCCAGTTCGAAACCAGCTCGGAGAGGGTTGGGTAGCGTGGGACCGAATGGGGTTACATTGGTGCCGTGACCCGGATGGGAGTGAGGTTTAGGGGGGGTGAGTGTAACGGAGGCCAGCTAGTGTGTGTTGTGCAGGTAAACCTCACTCCGCTGACCTCTAAAGGTGCTCTAGCGACAGACGCTAGGAACCATGGTCTTTAGCCTTCTTGTTAGAGCAACCGACTCCCATGCGGAAGGTCGCCGGTTCGATCCCAGCTCGGAGCAGATTGGGCGGCGTAGGACCGGCAGGGTTACACCAACACAGGGAGAATATGCAATGTGCTACAGTGCTAACCACTGAGAAAACCATGTTGCCGAGCACCAACATATTGACCTTATTCTGCGATGTGGAAGTGCGCTCAATTCAGTCGCCTATGGGAGAAATTACCAGGGATGATAAATGGCAGAAAATGGTCATACTACTTGCTCTCCAAACAAGAGTGTTCATGGCTATATGTAAAAAGTTGAATGATAATAATAATATCAGTTTGCATCAAACAGCAAAACAAGCTTTTTTAATGTCTAGAAATCAATAGAAGTGACTGAGTGTTGAACCAAAAAGATTCCAATGGCTGCAGCCACTTTTAAGTGAAGAATAAGGTCAATAGCACAAATGTATAAAGTTATAGGGCCCTATCATACACCCGGCACAATAAGAAACAAGACGAATTTCCACAACGTGTTGCTATTTTCAGATCAACGCAACCTTAATTTTCCCATCTTCCGCCATGTTGTTTAAATAGCAAATACATTTGCGCCACTTTGTGGACTAATGAGTGTTCTGGTCTAGAAAAGAGGTTTGTTAAGGCGGATTGTTGATGCATTGCTATTTTGAGGAACTAAAATAGACTGAGAGCAGGTCTAAAGTCCAGCACAGATTACGTTAGTTGTGCTCCTTGCTTAAAAATGGCTTAATACTTTCAAGATTGTGGTTGGGGAAAAAGAAGCGAGGACCCAAGTGCAGAGTAAATACGTATTTATTTATAGTAATATACAATAAAAGGCAAAATAAACAACCCCGAGGGGAAAAACAATAATAAAACAAATAAACAATCCAAACAAACTAAGACGGAAAGGCTGGCGGGGATCAGTTCTGGAACAAGGCAACATACAACAAGACAAGGCTACATACGATGACGAACGAGCACAGGACAGCAGACATGAGGAGATTATAAGCAGAAATAAAATAACACACAGGTGAACAAATAGATGTTAAACATGTGAATCTAATAAACTAATTATGGGTTAACAAAGAGGGTGGGCCTAGACAATAGACGGGAGAGCACATGACACAAAGAGAGAACACAAGCCAAGCGCTCACATAAAACAAGACTAGAACATGCAGCCAATGAGAGAACTCATTAACCGCGTGTTCATGACAGAAGGCTGAACGTGAGAAACGAGTACAGGATGAATGAAAACACTCGGCATGCACTCACACACGCAGCGTACATGTTTCATGCCAGCGCCAACCGAAACCGAAACCAACTAGACTGAGATGCTGGGAATTATACACCATGCTGCAGACAGACGAACGTGAACACTCAGAGGAGAGCACGCAATTGCAAACACACAGACACCTCACGCACCCGCTTCAAGCGGGAACGCAAACGGTCCAAGCGTGTTCACAAATGACAGAAACAGGGCAAGACAGAGCTAGTGTCCGGACTCTGCCACCAAAACAAGAATTTACAAGACCACAGTGGCAGTGTGCTGGAAATTAGAACTGAATTTAGAAATAGTTTTGAAACAAATCTTTGCACATCACAAACAAATTTAATTAAGTAGGGTAAGGGATGTCTTTAGTGGAGTGTGTACAACACGTTTCCCTATCTAAGAAAGAGAGAAAGTGAAAGTAAAGGCCAAATTGAGGTGGCACATTCTTTATCCTCGCGCTGCATATGCTCTGTTTTAACTGTTTTCTTGCTAGTGAAGTGTTCAGTTTTTCCACTTATAAAATCCGCCATGTAAATAGCAAATGTGCCATGGAGCGACGCAACTGACTCTTAAAGAAATGAGACTCTGATTGGTTTATGCTCAAAACACACCCATAACTCATTAAGAGAATGAGCTCAGCCCTGTTAGACCATGCTCCGTGGCTCAAAGCATATTTTTCCTTTGTTAAAATAGCAAAAGTGGATTTGGACACGCTCTTAATGCTTTTGCACCCTGCGTCTTAGACATTGCGCCTAGATCGTTAAAACAGAGCCCATAGAGTTGGAATCAGTGGCGTAGCGGATGGGCCCGCAGGGCACGCACCGCGGGGGGGCCCCGCGTGATTAGGGGGCCCCGCGTCGTCGCGATTTTCAATAATTGAAAATCAACCGGCAACCGCAATAATCAAACTCTTGGGAACAACTGTGGTCGGAACCAAAGTTCACAGGTCTGTGTTCTCTGAACACCTCTCAAGCGGTGGACTACTTCATTCTGATTGCTTGCCGCCAATGTTGCCAACTTAGCGACTTTGTCACTAGATTTAGCGACTTTTCAGACCCCCCTAACGACAAATCTAGCGACTTTTTTGTGTGTTATTGGAGATTTTTTTAGACTGTCACTTGTCCATACTGTACCGTCCCTACTCTTCTCAACGAGCTGCGTGTGATGCCGCCCACCCCTCCTCCGCCTCACAGCACTGACAGGCGGCCCAGTCAGTCCTCGTACAGCAGCCTCTCTCATCTGCAGCCCGAGAGCAGATCACCCCTCTGCGTACCGACGACAAATGATTTAGCACAGGCAGTGTGAAGGTATTTCCCTTGTACAGTCAAACCGATCTACTTCTACTTTATTTTAACAATTTAATTGGACCGTTTATTCCTTTCTTGTTCACAATCACATATATTTTAGTGACAGTTTCTGAATTTGTCTGAGTTTATTACATATGAGAGATTACTGCACATTCACTACACATCTATAATGGCATGCTGTATTCAAACAGCAATAAGTTTAGTTAAATAAACATGCTTATATAAAGTGTAGTGCAATTATAAATACCCCTTTATTAACCATAGGCTGTTAAACAAACAGAAACGGTAAAACGTGATGACGTCAGTGATATGCAAATTGGCGTGTGACGTATCTCCCCCCCTCTTCATCAGGGGGCCCCGTCAGCGATCCCTGCAGGGGGGCCTCTGCATTTTGCGCTACGCCACTGGTTGGAATCCTGGTTCATGGACTTTACTGTCATTCTGCTGTCCTCTCAAAGAAATTAAGTAAATGAATCATTAAATTTATTAATAAAATAAATTAAATAAGTTGAACATTTGAGCAAAATAAATAATGATAAGGGAATGCATTGTTTATTTAAAAAGATAGTTACCAAATAAATGTTAACATTGTGTGGTCAGACATTGAAAGTCAGTAAAATATCAAAAATATATATTATTATTAATATTAAAATTATTATCATTTAATTATTTTTAATTGAATTAATGAATAAATAAATAGTCTGGATGAAATAATAATGGTTATTTATTCAAGTTGCCCTTCCAGCTACAACCTAGTACTGGGAAATATCCATACGCACTTATCACACACACACTCATACACTCCGGCCAATTTAGTTTATTCAATTCACCTATAACGCATGTATTTAGACTGTGGGGGAAACCGGAGTACCCGGAGGAAACCTGCGCCAACACAGGGAGAACATGCAACCTCCACACAGAAATGCTTATAGAACTAGCTGGGACTCGAACCAGTGACCTTCTTGCTGTGAGGTGACAGTGCTAACCACTGAGCCACCGTGTCACTCATATTATATGGTATTTGTTTTTTTTTTTAAAAATGTTTATTTAATAAAACAATTTTATTAGTTTCCCTTAAATATGTTTTGTATTTTTTACAGTATTTCCACTGAAATTTCAACGAAAAAAACTCTAACACACAAACACACACACACACACACACACACACACACACACACACACACACACACACATGCACACGCACACACACAAATCTCATAGTGAAATAGATTGCTTAAGAAATGTAGGAAATCCAAGTAAATTCAGGCCCTTCAGGTAAATTTTCTTTGCTTTTTGTTTATCATATGAGACTCCATACTGCGTTTTAGCTCTAACATATTCGAGGAGAATAATGTTATCCTCGCCGAAATGGTTATATTCATGTTACAGCAACATGTTCAATAGACTAGAGTCAGTAAAATAGCTGAAATGCCAACACTTTTTCTCTTGATTTTACTTTCTGTGCCTTGCTCAAGGCCTCTGGGGTTTATCTGAGACTGGAAAGGCCATCCAGAGATCTTTCTGAGCGCAAAAGTGTGAAGTGAACAATAAAAAAGAGATGATATGAGCAGAGAGGTGACAAAATATCGACTCCACACACTTTGATGATTTCCAGACTGCAAGGTCACACTGTTATCAGTGTTTTTCCTCATTTGAGGCCATTAAAGGGACAGCAATTGAGCTTTAAGTATTGTTTCATTTATATTCGGCTTCTGTAGTATTGAAGAAAAATACTATTACAGTTGTTGCTTTTTCATTTTATTCATGGCCTAAAAACAGAGGGATTGAATTGAACGCTGAAAAAAATGTCTACATTAATGTTGTATACACTGAAATAAAATGAGTGATGATCTAAGCACAAAATCTAAAGAACAGTGCGCAAAAGCATTAAAAATGTGTCCGAATCCACTTTTGCTATATTAAGGGCGGAAAAATACGCTCTGCACCCGGCGCATGGTTTAACAGGGTTGTGCTTATTCTCTAAATGAGTTATGGGTGTGTTTTGAGCATAACATGCATTAAAGCAATCAGAGTCTCATCTCCCATTTCCTTTAGGAGTCAGTTGTGACAATAATAGTGAAGTTCTATCCAAACAAACGTCCTACTCTTATGTCCCAT
>NC_141043.1:45037500-45082500 GCF_052040795.2 Danio rerio | reverse complement strand
GTTATCTTGCTGGAGTTTATTGCCGTTTCACTTTACTCCAGGACGCATTAATGCCGCTCTGTATACTGGAGACATTCATAAATATTACTAGCAAATCTAGTAAATGTTAGAGTCATACTCACTACATAAACGCACTAAATCGCACTTCAGCAGTGTTTATTTGAGCGCACAAGAAGATCTGCTTTTGAGCTGCGTATATTTGAGGGCGTGCAAGAAGTTTTGTGCACAAGCAGAGGAAATCGGCGCGCAAGCAAAGAGACTGGCATGCTCTTATTAACGTTACATATATGCGGTCTCTGTAAAGAAACTTGAAATAATGTGTTACTTTGTTTATGATTTTGAACTTATTTATTTTTTTATGTTTTGTTGTATTTTGTATACGGGTTGATTTGTTGAATGAATTAAGTTGTTTGGGGACTTTAATTATGACGTCAAAATTGCGGAGCTTACCGGATGTATAAATTGCATGTAGTAATGAATCATAGATATATACACTAGATATCGCATAGGGACCCTGAGCATGCGTCAATAGCGCCGCCACATTGGTACAGTGCTCCCAGGACAAATGTCATTCTACCGCACTAGTCAAGACAGTGTTATTACGTGAAGATGCGGGACTTGAGCGCTGTCTACGGGTGTAGTAACGAGCAAACAAAGAAAACAAAGCACAAAGGCAAAACATTTCATAGGTAATATTAAGTTTTTTTCTGTTTTTGTATGTTCTGAACTTTTGTGCTAAACAGGTAACGTTATTGATGATACAGTCACTTACTGCATTCACCATACGGCAAAGCAGCTCCAACTAGCACTAAGCACTCGGCTTATGCTAGTTTTGTTGAATAAAATCAGCAAACGATGCAAAAGAAATATGACAACGAGATGCTGCACTGCCAGAAACTTGTATTATTGTCACCTAACGTTAGTGAAAGAGTCGTTCGGTGGATTCATTTACAAACGAATTCCGTCCAATAAACAAAAATAGGCCAGGCGACATCTAATGTATATATCTATGGTAATGAATGAAAACAAAGTATGGAACGCTAGGTGAAACGCGGTAAAAGGGGCACAGGTGTACGGTTGCTTCACGGATTCCTCCTTCATGAGTTATAGCTCCTGGTTTGAGGGAAAAAATAAGATAATTTGGTTTATTTGTTTAATGTTTAATTGTTGATGTTGGCTTAGTGTTAATTTTCAGGATTTATTTGTGTTTGTTGTTTGTTTATTTTCTCTCTAGTTCTTACAGTGATTCATGATTGAATAATGCAAACAAATTCTATGAAGTGTGACCAATAAATGAATCGTAAACCATCAGTGGAAGACTTAGTCATCTTTTAACCAGGACGCTACAGTCTCCATTTGTCATTGAAATAACGCCATAGGTAGTTGGTAGATTTGTGTAAAAGACCTGCTGCCACAGCTGGAAAAAATCCTAGAGGAAACACTGCTACGGTATATATTTATTTGTTATATTTATTAACAGAAGAAACTGCTTTTAAATAAGTAGAGCCTGAATAAATGATGACAGTTTTCATTTTTGTGTCAAGCAAAAGTCAAGCGAAAGTGAAAAGTGCTTTTAAACAAGAAAAATCTCTGCCCTGAGATCAGAAAAGAAATATCAGATAAACAGGAAAACAAGTTTATTTTCCTGACCCTGCTGTCAGATATTGTTTCTTGACTTTAGCATAGATTTGATTAATTTTCCTTAAAGAAAACATCGCTTGCCCTTTAGCTTCTGAAGTAAATGAGTTACTAAGAGAAAACAAAACAAATCTACTGATGAAGAAAATCCTTTTTCTGCAGGATATGTATAGATGGTGAAGAAGGAAACTCGGGATCTGATGCAGCGTCGTTCATACGTTTTTAATTAGTGAAGTTTATAAACTAATTTCGAGAGAAGCGCTTGAGGAATATCAAAAAATGAATCATATCATTGTCCAATCAGAGCGACATGGTGGTGGAGTGGGTAGCGCTGTCGCCTCACAGCAAGAATGTTGCTGATTTGAGCCCCAGCTGTTCGCCCACAATCCAAAGACATGCGCTATAGGTGAATTGAATAAGCTAAACTGTACGTAGTGTTTATGTGTGAATGAGTGTGTATGGATGTTTCCCTGTGATGGGTTGCTGCTGGAAGTGCATCTGCTGCGTAAAACATATGCTGGATAAGTTGGCGGTTCATTTCGATGTGGCGACCCCTGATTAATAAAGGGACTAAGCCGAAAAGAAAATTAATGAATGAATGATATGTATTAGGGATGTAACGGTATCAGAATTTCACGGTACGGTAATACCTCGGTATGAATGTCACGGTACGATATTTATTAAATCATTTACAGGAAAAAACAAAACTTATGAAAATACTCCAAAAAAGTGCCAAAAGTGTCAATGACATACAAATTAGCCATCTATCTGTAAGCTTTGAAACAGGAACTTCAATTTTAATAACAAAAAAATATTAAACCATGTAAAAAAATAAAGTTTCAATTTAGTATTGTTGAAAACTCATCACATTCAACATTTAATCACTCACTCACTTAGATAGAGATGGGTTTAAAGGAAAATTATCATATAAATATAATCTGGTAAAAGCTGGTATCTCTGGGTATTTACAATGTCCCCTGCAACAGAAAAAAACCCTCTCATTTGGGACTGAGGTTTCTGGGACAAGAGAGATATGACTTGGCCCAGGTTGACAGCAGTGGGTATTGTGCATTGTCTTTCCCCCACTTGAGAGGACAAACCATGAGTGAGATAGAGGTCTCATGTCTGCATCAATCTGAACAGTGTGCTGACAACACCGCTATTCAGTACGCGCGCGACAACACAGCTGATAAGAACTTGCGCGACAACACCGCTATTCAGTACGCGCGCGACAACACAGCTGATAAGAACTTGCGCGACAACACCGCTATTCAGTACGCGCGCGACAACACAGCTGATAAGAACTCGCGCGACAACACAGCTGATAAGAACTCGCGCGACAACACCGCTATTCAGTACGCGCGCGACAACACAGCTGATAAGAACTCGCGCGACAACACAGCTTATAAGAACTCGCGCGACAACACCGCTATTCAGTACGCGCGCGGCGACAACACCCGCTTTAGAGTTTTCCAGCTCTTTTTCATCCCCGCTTCTAGCACACTCCATTTCCGCATTACTGGATCTGTAGCGACAACAGACCGCTAGGGATGATGGTCAAGCATGGGCTGATGGGAATTGTAGTTTTCGCTACCTCCCGTTCGCTTCATTCGCCTGAGCAAATTTTCTCAGAAGACCTATAGTTTTACAGAGTCATGCGACTATGATAATATCGAAAAAAATTAATATTGCGGTATGACGGTATTAACAATACCGTTACATCCCTAATATGTATAGATGATGAAGAGGGAAACTCTGGATCTGATGCAGCGTCGTTCATACGTCTTTAATAAGTGAAGTTTATAAACTAATTTCGAGAGAAGCGCTTGAGGACTAACAAATTAATCATATCATTGTCTAATCAGGGCGACGTGGAGGTGCAGTAGGTAGCAGCGCTGTCGCCTCACAGCAAGAAGGTCGCTGATTCAAGCCCCAGCTGGGTCAGTTGGCATTTCTGTGTGAAGTTTGCATGTTCTCCCTGTATTGGAGTGAATTTCTTCCGGGTGCTCCGGTTTCCCCTACAGTCTAAAGACATGCGGTACGGGTGAATTGAGTAAACTAAATTTTCCGTAGTGTATGAGTGTGTATGGATGTTTCCCTGTGATGGGTTGCAGCTGGAAGTGCATCCGCTGCATAAAACATATGCTGGATAAGTTGGCGGTTCATTCCGCTTTGGTGACCCTGGATTAATAAAGGGACTAAGCCAAAAAGAAAATGAATGAATGAATGAATTATATGTTTAGATGATGAAGAAAGAAAGGATCTGATGCAGTGACATTCAAACATTTTTAATAAGTGAAGTTTATAAAGTAGAGGTTGGAGGAACGTCCTTACCCCAGGTGGAGTTTAAGTATCTTGGGGTTTGGTTTACAAGTGAGGGAAGGATGGAACGTGAGATTGACAGGCGGATTGCTGCAGCGGCAGTAGGGATGTGGTCGATGTACCGGTCTGTTGTGGTGAAGAAGGAGCTGAGCCGAAAAGCAAAGCTCTCGATGTACCGGTCAATCTGCGTTCCTACTCTCACCTATGGTCAAGAGCTTTGGGTCATGACCTAAAGGACAAGATCTCGGATGTTAGCAGCCGAAATGAGTTTCCTTCGCAGGATGGCAGGGCGCACTCTTATAGATAGGGTGAGGAGCTCTGTCACCCGGTAGGAGCTCGAAGTGCCGGATGCCTCCTGACGCCTACCTAGGGAGGTGTTCCAGGCATGTCTCACCGGGAGGAGGCCTTGGGGATGACCAAGGACATGTTGGAGGGACTATGTCTCTCGGCTGGCCTGAGAACACCTCGGGATCCCCCTGGAGGAGCTGGACGAAGTGTCTAGGGAAAGGAAAGTCTGGGGTTCTTTCCTAAGACAGCTGTCCCCGCGACCCGGCCCTGGAAAAGCGGTTAAAAATGAATGAATGAATGAAGTTTATAAACTAATTTTGAGAGAAGTGTGCAAGGACAAGGACCAAACCCCTATAAATGGTCATGTATGACATTCATTTTCTTTTTGGATCTTTATTAATCAGGGGTTTCCACAGCGGATTGAACCACCAACTTATCCAGCATATGTTTTACCAGCTGCAACCCATCACTGAGAAACACCAATGCATTCATACACACACTTATACACTACGGACAATTTAGCCTACCCAATTCACCTGTACTGCATATCTTTGTTTTTTGATCGTCAGTATCCCACGCCACCACCCATCACCGCACCTTAACCTAGGGGGGAGCGTTTTGAGGCTGGGCTCGATACTGCGCTAGGATCCCTCTCTGTCTCTTTTCTTTCCTGACAAGGGGAATAGCACAAGCCAGGGTGTCCCTCCGAGCTCAGAGCCCTCTCCCCGGACAGCACACCAAATAAGCCTAAGAATTTTGTCCATTATCCATTCGGGCAAACTATTAAAACTTTTTTTTCTCCTGCATGATGTGAAATGCAGCTGTGTTGAGCTCATGCGTCTCCATCTGTTGTTTTGGAGCTTAAGCTCATGTTTTTACTGTAAAATTGGGCCAAAATGTATCTGGAGGCATGCTTAACTTCATAAACACAACAGTTATAAAAGTCGCTAATGTCCAGGGTTGGTTTAAGTTTCAAAAGTAAATACTCTAAAAATGCTAGGTAATTTCAACCCAATTCTGAGTGTAATACTGAATAAACCAACAGCTGGGTTACTTTTTTAATTTAATAATTAGGATCAAATTTAACCCAATGTTTGGGTTAGTCCATATGTTACCCAGTTTGGAATTTAACAACTCTGCATATCTCAGAGTGTACTAATAAAATGCATGTAAATCTTAAGGCATACACTATAGAAATTAGATTACACTGTTTAAAACTAATCATTTTGCAGTAGTTAAAATATGAGAAATCGGAATCACATTTAAATTTGCAAATAATAATTGACTTGGCCCTTTTTATACCCTAATAATGCAACATATCCTGGCAGATACAACTCGAAAAATCCATAAAATGTTTAAATATATGTTTAGATATGTTTAGGTCCAGAGATTATATTATAAATGGCATGACATGATTTATGCTTATTGTTTTACATTTTTGCCCTTTAAAGGGTTAAAAAAAGACACCTAAGAAATGTTAAACGTATTAAATTACAAAATGATACAAATTAATGACACCATATTTTATTTGACAAATGTTTTAGTTCTCATTTCACTGTTTCAATTGTCTGACACATTCATTTATTCATTCATTCATTTTCTTGTCGACTTAATCCCTTTATTAATCCAGGGTCGTCACAGCGGAATGAACCGCCAACTTATCCAGCACGTTTTTACGCAACAGATGCCCTTCCTGCCACAACCCATCATTGGTAAACTGACGAATTCAACCTTATAGTAAAAAAATTTTTTTTTTAAATCTGCTTGTTTGTAAAATGATGTAGATGAATAAGAAAAATTCCCTGAATGTATACATTATATTTTCAAGAACTAATTTCTCACTTACTTAATTTTTTCTCACGCATTGTTTTGATTGTATTTATAAATATAACGATAAATGTATCAATAAAAACAAAAAAAGAAAGGTGATTTAAGTGACTTTAAATGTGGCATGGTTGTTGGTGCCAGGTCTGAGTATTTCAAAAACTGCTGATCTACTGGGATTTTCACGCACAACCATCTCTAGGTTTTATAGAGAATGGTCTGTAATAGGGAAAATATCCAGTGAGCGGCAGTTTTGTGGGCGCAAATGTCTTGTTGATGCCAGAGGTCAGAGGAGAATGGCCAGACTGGTTCCAGCTGATAGAAAGGTAACAGTAACTTAATTAAGCACTTGTTACAACCGAGGTCTGCAGAAGAGCATCTCTGAATGCACAACATGTCCAACCTTGAGGCAGATGGGCTACAGCAGCAGAAGACCACACCGGGTGCCAGTCTTGTCAGATAAGAACAGGAAACTGAGGCTACAATTCACACAGGCTCACTAAAACTGGACAATAGAAGTTTAGAAAAACGTTGCCTGGTCTGATAAGTCTCGATATTTGCAGTGACATTCGAATGGTTGGGACAGAATTTGGCGTCAACAACATGAAAACATGGATCCATCCTGCCTTGTATCAATGGTTCAGGTGGGTGGTGGTGTAATGGTGTGGGGGATATTTTCTAGGCACACTTTGGGCCCATTAGTACCAATTGGGCATCAAATCAACGCCACAGCCTACCTGAGTATTGTTGCTGACCATGTCCATCCCTTTATGACCACAGTGTACCGATCTTCTGATGGCTACTTCCAGCAGGATAACGCGCCATGTCATGAAGCTTGAATCATCTCAGACTGGTTTCTTGAACATGACAATGAGTTCACTGTATTCAAACGGCCTCCACAGTCACCAGAGCTTAATCCAATAGTCACCTTTGGGATGTGGTGAAATCGGAGATTCACATCATGAATGTGCAGCCGACAAATCTGCAGCAACTGTGTGATGCTATCATGTCAGGATGGAGCAAAATCTCTGGAATATTTCTAGTCCCTTTTTGAATCTATGCCATTAATCTATGGATTAGGAAGTTCTGAAGGCAAAAAGGGGTCCAACCCGGTACTAGTAAGGAGTACCTAATAAAGTGGCCGCTAAGTGTTTACATTTTTATAAAGAACTGCTTATTTTATGTACAGTATTTATGGCAACTATCTAATTAAATGTACTAATAATGCAAAGTAATCCCTTTATTATTTTCTGTAGGAAGATACTTTAATTACAGTTACCTAAAATACAAAAGACACTCAAATACATCTTATAAAATAGCCCTCTGCATGCTGACTAATGTTGTTTTCTCCCAGACTGATGTTGTTTGTCATCCATGGCTTATGTAACTCTTGCAGTGCATTTGGATTTAGGTTATGTGTATAAATCATAGACTGAAAAGAAGAGGGTGTAAATACAGTGGAGGGCACAGGCGTATTTTGCGTGATGACGCAGCGCCTTGAAGCTGTTGTGGTGGGATGTGGGAGTGCATGCGCAGGTTTTGGTGCCGGTGGCCTGAACACACACACACACACAAACACGTAGCCGCCCACACCGGTCAAAGCTGCGGGGACAGAGATCAGGTCTGGGGGTGTTTGTGGAGCTGGGCGACTGTTGGTGTTTTATGACCTTCTGCGATTAAATGTGGACTGTTTTTTTTTTGGGTCTGTTATGGCATCATGTTTTTATGATCTGTGCTACTCATTGGTTTGCCAGCCTGGTGTATGTTAATGAGGATCAGTGTTTGGGAAAGTTACTTTTAAAAGTAATGCATTACAATATTGAGTTACTCCCCAAAAATGTTACTATAGTTGAGTTTCTTAATTACTTTTTATAGTAATTAATGCTTTCCTAGTATGGGTTGCAACTGGAAGAGCATCCACTGTGTATCATGCAGTTGGCGATTCATTCCGTTGTGGCGGCCTTTGATAAATTAGAGACTAAGCCGAAGGAAAATGAATGAATCAATGAATGAATGAATAGTAAGTAATGCGTTTTGTTACTTTTGCATTATATTACCTTACCTGGCTGAGGCTGGATCCCTATCAGGACTTGCACGATTTTTTGCTATTTTTTATAGCTCTGCAATTAGCAGCGCACTGTATAACCTTAATTTACCTTTAAAACAACACACACACACAAAAAAATTATAATTTAGAATAATGTTGCTTCTGAGAACTTCCGGACAGAACTATACACTCACCGGCCACTTTATTAGGTACACCAGTCCAACTGCTTGTTTACGCAAATTTCTAATCAGCCAATCACATGGCAGCAACTCAATGCATTTAGGCATGTAGACATGGTCAAGACGATCTGCTGCAGTTCAAACCGAGCATCAGAATGGGGAAGAAAGGTGATTTAAGTGACTTTGAACGTGGCATGGCTGTTGGGGCCAGACGGGCTCGTCTGAGTATTTCAGAAATTGCTGATCTACTAGGATTTTCACGCACAACCATCTCACAACCTTGAGGCGGATGGGCTACAGCAGCAGAAGAACACACCGGGTGCCATTCCTGTCAGTTAAGAACAGGAAACTCATTCATTCATTCATTTTCTTGTCGGCTTAGTTGGATAATGGACAAAATTCTTAGGCTTATTTGGTGTGCTGTCCGGGGAGAGGGCTCTGAGCTCGGAGGGACACCCTGGCTTGTGCTATTCCCCTTGTCAGGAAAGAAAAGAGACTGAGAGGGATCCTAGCGCAGTATCGAGCCCAGCCTCAAAACACTCCCCCCTAGGTTAAGGTACAGTGATGGGTGGTGGCGTGGGATACTGACGATCAAAAAACAAAGATATGCAGTACAGGTGAATTGGGTAGGCTAAAATTGTCCGTAGTGTATGAGTGTATGTGAATGAGTGTGTGTGGATGTTTCCCAGAGATGGGTTGCAGCTGAAAGGGCATCTGCTGCGTAAAAATGTGCTGGATAAGTTGGCGGTTCATTCCACTGTGGCAACCCCAGATTAATAAAGGGACTAAGCAGAAAATAAAATGAATGAATGAAATATTATTACTTAATCTAACTTATTTTTTATTTAATGCGTTACTTTACTCATTACTTAGAAAAGTTATATTATTACGTAACTTGTGTTACTTGTAATGTGTTACCACCAACACTGACGCACTATAAGGTTTCTAATAATAGAGGTTAGATGGGAAGCCAATGTTTATTTTGATATACAGTGTTAGTTGTATTTGTTTTTATTCATTTTCCCATGGCTAAGTCCTTTTATTTATCAGGGGTCACCACAGCAGAATGAACCGCCAACTTACCCAGCATATGTTTTACACACACTGAAATTTTTTTTTTCTTATTTAGATTTTTTTTCTTGTTTCAAGTCCAAATATCTAAAAATTCTTAAACCAGGGAGCATTTTCTAGACAAGCAAAACATATTGTCTTGTTTTAAGAAACAATATGCCAATATTAAGTGAGTTTTTTCCTTAAAACAAGCAAAATAATCTGCCAATGGGGTAAGCAAAATTATCTTGTTTTTCCTTTTGACATAAGATTAATTTGCTTACCACATTGGCAGATTATTTTGCTTGTTTTAAGGAAAAACTCACTTAATAGAGCATATTATTTCTGAAAACAAGACAGTATGTTTTGCTTGTCTAGAAAATTCTTCTTGATTTGAGAATGTTTAGATATTTGGACTCGAAACAAAACAACAAATCTAAGTAAGAAAAGCATTTTTTTTGCAGTGGAGCGGATGCCCTTCTAGCCACAACCCAGTACTGGAAAACACCAATACACTCTAACATTCACACACTACGGCCAATTTTGCTTAATTCAACTACACTGCATGTGTTTGGACTGTGGGGGAAACCCACGCCAACACAGGGAGAATATGCAAACTCCAGACAGAAATGCCAACTGGCCCAGCTGGGACTCGAACCAGTGACCATCTTGCTGTGAGGTGACAGTGCTAACATGCTGTTTATTTATGATTCGCCCTCCTGTGAAAATCCTAATTCTTTTTCAAATATATCTCAAGTGCTGTTTATCAGAGCAAGAATGTTTTTCACATTATTTTCGATTATATATTTTTCCTCAGGAGAAAGTCGTGTTTTTTATTATTTAGTAGTGTGTCTGGAATAAAACTAAATATTTTATTTAAAAAATAAAAAATAAAATCAGCTGCTCAGATCAATATTTTTTGCCTCCTAAATAAATCACTGTTGTCTAGTCGGCTTGCCTTAAGAGTCTAATTTAACTAGGTAAGCCTTTAAACTGCACTTTAAGCTGAATACAATAACTAAAAATATTATGTGCTGTCATTAAACCATAGACAAATGAAATTAGTTAATAGAAATTAGATTTTTGTTTAAAAATGAGTTAAAATCTGTTCTTTTTTACATATTGTAACTATATAGTGTTCGTGGTAATGTATACCTGTAAATCATACAATCTAGCAAATGTATACAAGTGGTGTAAATGGTAAAAACATTGTGCTGATATAGTCTAGTTTTTATTTGATTAAGTTGTTTCAGTCTGTATGTATAAAATAAACATCTATCTACAGACTATTCACAATGCACACATGCATTACATTGAGAGAGATTGTAATTTAATGCTATTATTTTTTTAAGCAATAGGCTAACTATCCACTAATTGACTTCTTGAAAGAAGAAGAAAACGAAGTGAAGCGCACAAATAACTTAGAACAAAGGCCTTGGTTGTTTTATTATATGAATCTTGGTCCAAGAACAGCAGCACGATTTGACCCGCGCGCGCCCTCCAGCGGTGAACGCCATGAAGAGGCGTCGAGTGTGGAGAAAAACCGCTGCCGGACAGAGTGTGTGTGTGTGTGAGCGCAGTGGCTCATTGCTACTACATTCTGCTCACAGCACCAGAAATATACAGCTCAGTGACCAAGGACGAATATCCATTTCAGAACCGCTGCACGCTTCAGATCATGTTGAAAACAATAACAAATAAAAAAATGAAAAAAAAATCAAAGGCAGGCACAGGGGCTGGTTGACAGTTTTATTACAGTGAATGTTTTTTTGTTTGGGCATAACTTTAAAAGTTGGGTTATTATGAACAACAGAGAGGAATCATACTAATCATTTAATTTAAATCTGCATAATAAAAATGGTGTATTAAAAGCAAATCAGTATAAGCCTACAGATTGCTTCAGTGCAAAAATAACTTTAAAAACGTTACAAAACTAGTATTTTAATTGTTTTGAAAATAGTTATTTTAGCTACCATCATACATATTATTTAAGCCCTTTCACTTCAAGCTTTCCTGTTCCTCAAAATTTAACTCAATATTAATTTCAATATGTCAAATTTACTAAGAGTTTCTGAGTGAAAACAAATTCAAAGGAAATCTTACATCAATGTTATTCATTCAATCATTCAATTTCCTTCGGCTTAGTCCCTTTATTTATCAGGGGTTGCCACCGTGGAATGAACCACCAACTTATCCAGCATATGTTTTACACAGCGGATGCCCTTCCAGCTGCAACCTAGTACTGGGAAGCACTCTTATTCACACACATACACTACGGTCAATTTAGTTTATTCAATTCACCTATAGCACTTGTATGGACTGTGGGGGTAACTGGAGCATCCGGAGAAAACCCATGCCAACATGGGAAGAACATACAAACTCCACACAGAAATGCCAACTGACCCAGCTGGGACTCAAACCAGCGACTTTGTTGTTGTGAGGTGACAGTGCTAACCACCGAGCCATCGTTTTGCCCCTACATCAATGTTATACTCATGTAAAATAAATCTTTGAAGTTTCAGCTGAAAGTACTTTCTCCATCATTTATGTAGCTTGTCAATTTTTCCCTATTTGGGTATTTGTAAAAATATCTGATTGCCTCTTTAAATGCAAATTAGCTGCTGCTTTCCAGAAGAGGGCGGAGCCTTTACACGCTTATCTGACAGAAACAACAAAACAGGATGAATCTCACACAGACAAAAGCCTCTTTTACACTGTGATATGGGTAAATATCCAGAAAGTTACCAGAACAACTTTACCGGTAAGTTCTGTTCAAACAGGCAAGGACGTTTCGTAATTTTTCCAGAAAAGAGCATTCACACATCCATAACAAAATAGCGGTAAATTCTGACATAATTAACCAGCAGTGAGCTCTAAACGACTGCACTTGTATTTGTAAACATAGAAGAGGTCGTGTTGGTCGTGGTTTCACTTTTATTTAAATCTTTAGCATTCATGCAGCTGCTTTTGTCCAAGAGACATCCAAATGCAGAAGCATGAACCGCAGCTAAATGATTACACATTTGATTTGACTACATTACAAACTGTGGATGGATCAGTATTGTGAACAACTTGATGAAGACATATAGAGGAACACTTTCTCATGTCGAGATGTACATATGTGTGTGTGTGCTGGCGCTCACCGGCTGTTTCACAAGCACACGCATCAAGCAACTGAAGCAGAGCTTGAAGATAAACAAACAGCGGTTTATCATAAGCATCTTATTGATAATTGTTTACACAGTTGACATTATTAATGAACATAGAAACATTATCTGACTAACATCTAGCAGCTAAATGTGTCTGGAAAAATATTTTCATAAACCGCACAGAGGTGAATGTGTCTGAATGTTCTGATTGGCTGGAGCAGACGTCTCACTTCAGCGTGTTCAAAGCGTAAATGCGCTCTCTCCGGCAATTTTCCTTCTGCGTTCACACAGTGCAGCATTTCTGGGAATTACCGGTAATGTTACAACTTCTCTTTCTGGAAAATTGCCAGAACGAATTCACTGGAAAAAAAGGGCCTGTTCACACATGATCCGAATTTTCTGGAAAGGTCTGTATGTGTAAAAGGTGCTCATGATGGAGAGGAGGAATGAATGTCATTTGTTTGATAATCAGCAATTTAGCGGCTTCAGATTGCTAATGGACTACAAATCCACCAGTTTATGGACTACAAGTTCCAGTCATGCTCCGCTTACACACACACACCTGTTCCTAGTTTCCAGTGATTACACACAGACACAGCTGAAGCTAATCATTCATTGATTACCCGGACTATAATAGAGCACTCACATACACGTCTGTGCTGAGTCTTGTTATACTGTCATTGTGAATTTTACAAAGCGGTTTCCTTGCCTTGCCTTTCCATATTAGACCCTTGTTTTGTTGCTTTGTTTATTTACATTGTCTGCTGCCTGCCTTCTGACCAATCACCAGGGGCCTCATGTATCAACGCTGCGTACGCTCAAAAAATTTGCGTACGCCAGGTTTTACGCTCAGAATCGCTCACGTTTGGATTTACTAATGATGAAATGAACATGGGAATGTGCGCAGCTCCACGCCAGCTTTATGGCTGGTGTACGCACATTTTTTGTGCGTGTCTGTTTTATTTCCATTGGCGACTCCTAAAGGCAGTTGTGTTAAATTGAACACTACAAAGTGTCTTTGAGCCTTGCAATGGCAGCTGTATGAGACGGGTTCATCTAGCAGGTATATAAGGTTTCCATATCATACAGTTGACCAGCTAAACATTAAAGCGCAATTTGCAGCGGTCGCCTGTTTTCCCAATGTAATGAGAGCGATTTACTGCACGCACACCACTATAAAGGCACCATGTGAAGATGAATTTGCATGCGTGAATCAAAAACATTTTCATTCAATAAATGTGCAAATAAAATATGATGCACAGACTTATTAATGATTCCTACTTGTCTTTCTCGTGATAAATAGTAGGCAAAATCTGATATGTAGCAGGGAAAAAAAAGAAGAATGACTTCATCAGACGCGGGATTCGAACCGAGTTCATATTCGAACATGTCAAAACATGTTGACATGCGTTTTACAAGCTGCGCCACTGAGACTTTTAAAGGTACTACAACATTTTACACCTATAAATTACACTATTTCTTTTTTAACTCCACAGTGCGATGTTCAGACCCAACTACGTTAACCGCGTCAGCTAAACTCTCCAACTCTATTTTTTTTCTTTTGTTATTAATTCCGGAGGACAAACTTGCAAATAACACAGTTTTTCTCCGGTCTACCTCCGAAAGCAGCACCTCCAATTCACATTCTGTTCAAAGTTTCTCTTCTTGCTTGCTTTTGCCATTGCTTTTTCGTTGGGTTTTCCCAAAGTAGATTCATTAGCATATTCATACGGGGGAGGAGGCAGGGAGGGGTTTTGCGCTCGTGCATGTTGTGCTCAGTTTCACGTGCATTCAGATGTACAAAAGAATATGCGTGGGATTCGGCGTACGCAGTGTTTCATACATCTGAATTTTTTTCTGCGTACGCACATTTACAGCTTGTACGCAATGTTTTAGTAAGATTTCCACGCAAGTCTTCATAAATGAGGCCCCCGTTATTTGACTATGACTCTGGATTTCCTGTATACATCTGTTTGCCCGTGTTGACCGTTGCTTGCCGGGCCATTCTCTTGAAATAAATCCTGCATTTGGATCCGCATTCCATTGTCCAGCGTCCACTTCACATTACAACACTATAGTTATATTATAAAGCAGGGGTCACCAATCTCGGTCCTGGAGGGCCGATGTGCCTGCAGGGTTTAGCTCCAACTTGCCTCAACACACCCTGCTGGATGTTTTAAGTATACCTAGTAAGACCTTGATTAGCTTGTTCAGATGTGTTTGATTAGGGTTGGAGCAAAAATCTGCAGGACACCGGCCCTCCAGGAACAAGTTTGGTGATCCCTGTTATAAAGGATTTGGCATGTGGCCCTTTACTTGGTTTGCAGAACTTGATGTGGCCCTTCTGGTCTGAAGAAAGTTTGCCCACCTCTGCTGTAGAGGCTAGGCTTTATCGACAGTATTTTTGCAGTGTGAAGGCATATTTATGATGCCGGATTAAAGCAGGTTGAATGCAGAAATGACCAGAGGATCAAACAGCAGCTTTTTGTTTTATGACTGCATAAATCGTTTGCATCTTTTGTCGCCGTTGAGTGTAATAACTTTCCACCAAAGCGCTGTTAACATTTGCCTTGAGTATCGCGAGAGCTCTTGATTTAATATCTACGGATATTTCTCCCCTCGAGATCGTCAGCTTTCATAATCTGAGAAAGACTTGGTCTGTGGAGGATGACGATGTTGTTTATTTCTCAAATAAGATGTGGGACCTGGAGATCTGTATCTCTTTTGTTATGGCCGTAAAGATCTCCGGCTGTCATATATTAAAGCAGAAGCTCGCACAACTGAAGCAGATGAACAGGTTATTTCCATGCACAAAACAAATCAATCAAATATGGATAACAGATGATTTTAGACTGTGTGTGTCCTTCTTGTGTCTTTGTTTTGGTGTTTTTCTATAGTGGACTGAAGTTTAATTCCTGTCTTTGTTGATAATGAGTAAAGAGATTCATAAAAAAACATTAATTAACCGTCTGTCATGCGTCACTAAAGGACAGACAAGCCTGAAAACTCTTCTCAATGTCAGCCCAAGGCCAAATCACTCAAGACACGTGGCTTTAAATGAGTTTTTAATATTAGTGTCACATTGTCTTCAATGGAAGCTATTAGCATTGCAGACCTTTACAAAACTCAGAAGTAAAGCTCTGGAGGATCAGCTTTAAAACTGAAGGTCTTTGATTTCTAGCGCTGTCATTCCTTGCTTTTGATATTTATATAGAGAGAGATTGAGAATACTCGGATATGGACAGATGAAGTCATAATTATTACCCCTTATGTGAATTAGTTTAATATTTCCCAAATATCTTTTGCAGAGCTAGGAATGTTTCACAGTATTTCTGATAATATTTTTTCTTCTTATTTGTTATATTTTGGCTTGAACAAAAGCAGTTTTTTATGTTTTTGAAACCATTTTAAGGTCAATAATATTAGCTCCCTTAGGCGATATTTTTTCAATTGTATACAGAGCAAACCACTGTTATACAATGACTTGCCTAATTACCCTAATAAACATAGTTAAGACTTTAAATGTCACTTTAGGCTGAATACTAGTATCTTAAAAAATATCTAATCAAATATTATGTGCTGTCATGATGGCGAAGATAAATGAAATGAGTTATTAGAGATGAGTTCTTAAAACTATCAGGCTTAGAAATGTATTGACAAAAATCTATTTCTTTAAATAGAAATTGAGAGGAAAAATGCCTTTTGTTTGGACATGTTGTCACACATTGAACAAATAGGGCTCTTTTTTGACAATCAAGGTGCAAAGTCTAAAGCGCAGGGCGCAATGCATTAAGGGGGTGTCCAAATCCACTTTTGCTATATTAAGGATGGAAAAATAGGTTCTGTGCCGCAGCGCATTGTCTAACAGGGTTGAGCGTATTCTCTTAAAGAGCCCATATTATGGGTTTTTGAAAATGCCCTTCCATGTAGTGTGTAACACAGCTCTAAGTGAAGTGAAGTATCCAGCTAAGGCTTAAATCTGTAAGAGTACAGTGTTTAAAACTGTTGATTCATCTATAAAAGAGTCGACTCATAGTGCTTCAAACGAGTCGCCTTGATACCGAGTCATTAGGTGTTTCGCCATGACGTACTAACGAAACCCGGGAGATTTCAAACCTGCAGCCCCGCCCTCTAACACAGAAACCCAGACACACACATACACACACACAAACATGCCGGTCAATTGAAGTCACACTGCAGATGGAAAATATATCGAGTCTCTACCCAAAGATGAAACCTCAGCATTATAGCCAATCAATTTGGAAACTACTGGAAACTTCTGCAAACTACATGCTACAAAGAATACTTCATCGGCGTTTGTTAAAGGAAGGATCAGTAAAGAGTAACTTACTGCTGGACATGTCAGTATGGGTTTCTTCCTCCATTCCTCAAGTGTAAGTACGTGCGATTAAAGTTCCCTCGTTTACTCTAGCTTGCAAATGTATTTAGTTGTGATTTGTTACTTGTAACCGCGTGTATCAGGTTAACTCGCTTTATTCTCATATCGGGTGCAAAGCCACGTTTAAAATGCGATGCGTGCTGCTTTGTTTACAGAGCTCCGTGGAGGAGGGTAGTGTGTGTGTCTGTGTGTGCGTGTGTGTGTGCGTGTGCGCGCGCTGTCGTCCGGAGGTGTGTGTGTGTGCGCGTGCGTTGTCGTCCTGAGCAGGGTTAAGTGTTTGTGTGTGTGTGTGCAATATGTGTGTGTGTGTGTCTGTGAAAAGAGCAGAGTGAGACAAGCTAGAAGATCTCCTCAACTGTTTTTGAAGTTTTTGCTCAATAAAATAGATAGAGATCTTTATTTTCAAGTCGATAGTCTGTATTTACATTGACCCACTGGCAGCTAAAATCCACGCCTACACTATCGAGCGTGTATGAACTGTGATTACTTTTATATTGTTGATTAGCTGTTGGGCATTTCACTCTCTCACTGAAGGCAGTCGACCAATCGCAACAGACTGTCATTGGTCCAATCAGCGCAGATTAGCTTCGCGCTAAGGAGGAGTTTGGGGACAAATGAATAGCTGGACGATTCATACAGGAGTCGCTGGGATAATTAGGTAAAAATAAATGCAGATTATAAGACCATGAAAGTGTTTTTTGACCTTGCATGCATATTAGACTGTTGTTGGAGACCTTTACAACCAAGATATGACCCTATTTCATGTATAATATGGGCTCTTTAATGCAGGGGTGTCCACACTCAGTCCTGGAAGGCCAGAGTTTAGAGTTTAGCTCCAACCCTAATAAAACACGCCTGAACAAGCTAATCAAGCTTTTATTAGGTCTTCTAGAGTTGGAGCCCTCCAGGACCGACTTTGGACACCCCTGTCTTAATGAGTAATGGGTGTGTTTTAAGAATAAACTAATCAGAGTCTCATCTCCCATTCCCTTTAAGAGTCAGTTGTTCGTGCCATAGCGCATTTGCTATTTACATGGCGGACTTTGTAAGTGGAAAAACTGAATGCTTCACTAGAAAGAAAACAGTTAAACAGAGCATCTGCAGCACGAGGATAAAGAATGAGCCTCCTCCAATCAGCCTTTACTTTGTACTTTTACTTTTTACTAGTTGCTTTACTTTCATGTTCTCTATTTTGTTAAAAAGGAAACGTGTTGTACGCACAGACATCCATTAGCCTACACATAACTAATTTCGTTTGTAAAGTTCAAAGATTTGCTTTAAAACTATTTCTAAATTCATTTCTAATTTCCAGCAAACAAATAAATGAACAATAATAATAAAGTGTGGTCAAAGTACCGTAAGACCACTAAGTGAAAGGACAAAGTAAAGGAGTTTTATCCAATTACACATGCTGCCCCATTTGGTCTAAAACCTGACAGGTGGGCAAATCTAAGCTTGTTTATAATGAAACAAGTATAAATATGGACATAATAAATAATACTAATAATAACATAATACAAAAGCAAATATTCTTAAATAAACTAAAAAAGCCTCCTGAGATGGAGAAGGCATGAAAGTAGTGGTTTTTATATTTATGTAGAAGGTAACAATTTTAAAAATCATTTTAATGCTTTAATTCTTTTTCATTTGTAAAGATATTTGCATATTGCTGTACATCCTGTTTGTTTTAATGAATATGTACATTTTTGACCAAAAAGTTTTTCCAGTGGAGGAATGGCCGTGCCCAACAGAGCTTGTTTTCTCTTTAGGTTTTTTCCTTCACTTTTGTCAATTGGTGAAGTTTGTTTCTTGCCACTGTCGCCACTGGCTTGCTTGGTTTGGGACTTGGAGCTGCCCATCAGTGGATTTGCTCTTCATTGTTTGGATTTTCAGCAGTGAAAATTAAACCACACTAAACTGAACTAAACTGAACTTCAACTCTGAAAACTGGACTGACACAGTTTCAGTTTACTAGAACAACTATGTAACTTCGTTAATCTGCTTTAACACAATTTACATTGTAAAAGCGCTATAAAAATAAAGATGAAATGAATCTAAATGACTACATAATATTTGACCAGATATTTTTTAAGATACTAGTATTCAGCTTAAAGTGACATCCAAAAGCTTATTTAGGTTAATTAGGCAAGTTAGGCATTGTTGTATAACGATGGTTTGTTCTGTAGACAATCGGAAGAAAACTTTGCATAAGGGAGCTAATAATATTGACCTTAAATTGATTTTAAAACAATTTTAAATTACTTTAATCCTAGCCGAAATAAAACAAATAAGACTTTTTCCTGAAGAAAAAATATTATAGAAAATGCTGTGAAAATTTCCTTGCTCTGTTAAACATCATTTGACAAATATTTGAAAAACAAAGAAACCAAAAATGAACAGGAGGGCGAATAAAACTGATTAACTGTATAGCGACATCTATCTAAATTGCTATAAGTCGTAATATTTTTATAAACCACACATACTCCTGTGATGTATGGAACAGACTCTGCGTTCATGAAAACAGAGTGAGCTTTCAGTCTTTTTATCATCTGATCTGGATGTGCAGGACTCCTCCGAGATGAAGATGGCTGAGCTGCACGTCTCTTATTTGCAGGTTTGAAGAGCTTTGTGTGGGTTTTGCTCATGATGGATGTGCTGGTCTGTGCTGGACATGGTAAATCGCTTTAAACGCAGTAATCTGACAGTTTCAGGTGAGACCTGATCATGATGAGGGTCATAAATCTGAGCGTCAGCCTGTAAACGATTGAACAGGCGAGTGGAAATATTAACAATACAAACAAAAGGATGACAAAGAAGGTTTTTAGAAAAGTTGAAATCTGTAGGTATAAATATAATATTATATATATATATATATATATATATATATATATATATATATATATATATATATATATATATATATATAGTGTAAAATAAACCAAATGTCAATATCTAGACAAAAGAATAGATAGATAGATAGATAGATAGATAGATAGATAGATAGATAGATAGATAGATAGATAGATAGATGGATGGATGGATGGATGGATGGATGGATGGATGGATGGATGGATGGATGGATGGATGGATGGATGGATGGATAGATAGATAGATAGATAGATAGATAGATAGATAGATAGATAGATAGATAGATAGATAGATAGAATGATAGATAGATAGATAGATAGATAGATAGATAGATAGATAGATAGATAGATAGATAGATAGATAGATAGATGGATGGATGGATGGATATATTTATAAATAGATAGTGAATAGAGGATAGATAGATAGATAGATAGATAGATAGATAGATAGATAGATAGATAGATGGATGGATGGATGGATGGATGGATGGATGGATGGATGGATGGATGGATGGATGGATGGATGGATAGATGGATGGATGGATGGATGGATGGATGGATGGATGGATGGATGGATGGATGGATGGATGAACGGACGGACGGAGGGACGGACGGACAGATGGACAGACAGACGGACAGATGAATGGATGGATGGATGGACAGATGGTAGACTGATGAATGCATGATAGATAGATAGATAGATAGATAGATAGATAGATAGATAGATAGATAGATAGATAGATAGATAGATAGATAGATAGATAGATAGATAGATAGACGGATGGATGCACGGATGGACAAACGGACGGATGGATGGTAGATGGATGAATGCATGATAGATAGATAGATAGATAGATAGATAGATAGATAGATAGATAGATAGATAGATAGATAGATAGATAGATAGATAGATAGATAGACGGATGGATGCACGGATGGACGAACGGACGGATGGATGGTAGATGGATGAATGCATGATAGATAGATAGATAGATAGATAGATAGATAGATAGATAGATAGATAGATAGATAGATAGATAGATAGATAGATAGATAGATAGATAGATAGATAGATAGATAGATAGATAGATAGACAGACAGACAGACGAATGGAGGGAGGGAGGGACGGACAGATGGACAGACAGACGGACGGATGGATGGATGGATGGATGGTAGATTGATGAATGCATGATAGATAGATAGATAGATAGATAGATAGATAGATAGATAGATAGATAGATGGATGGATGGATGGATGGATGGATGGATGGATGGATGGATGGACGGACGGACGGAGGGACGGACGGACAAATGGACAGACAGACGGACAGATGAATGGATGGATGGATGGACAGATGGTAGACTGATGAATGCATGATAGATAGATAGATAGATAGATAGATAGATAGATAGATAGATAGATAGATAGATAGATAGATAGATAGATAGATAGATAGATAGATAGATAGATAGACGGATGGATGCACGGATGGACGAACGGACGGATGGATGGTAGATGGATGAATGCATGATAGATAGATAGATAGATAGATAGATAGATAGATAGATAGATAGATAGATAGATAGATAGATAGATAGATAGATAGATAGATAGATAGATAGATAGATAGATAGACGGACGGACGGACGGAGGGAGGGAGGGACGGACAGATGGACAGACAGACGGACGGATGGATGGATGGTAGATTGATGAATGCATGATAGATAAATGCATGGATGGATGAATGGATGGATGGTAGATACACGGATGGATGGATGCACGGACGGACGGATGGTAGATGGATGAATGCATGATAGATAGATAGATAGATAGATAGATAGATAGATAGATAGATAGATAGATAGATAGATAGATAGATAGATAGATAGATAGATAGATGGATGGATGGATGGATGGATGGATGGATGGATGGATGGATAGATAGATAGATAGATAGATGGATGGAGGGATGATGGATGGAAAAAAAATATTTAAACTTAATATTTAAATTATGTTGCCTCACAGCAAGAAGGTTTCTAGTTTGAGTCCCAGCTGGACCAAAACTAAAACATTTGAGTGATTGAGTCATTGTTATAATACAAAACACAGCCGTCATGACTAACACTCTCCCCTGTATACCTCTATAAAGCAGAAGGCATACAATCTCTTTGTTTTGCAATTAGGCATGATTGTCCTGTCCTGCGTCAGAAGTGGATGTGTGTTTGACTCACTTCATCGCTCAGGATCAGAAAGTTCAAGTGCTGTGCTGAGAATCCAGTCTGATGGATCTAATCCCTGACATTTGCTTTGCTCTGGCGCAAATGTTAATCAGTCCTGAAGAACAGTGTTGATATTATGAGGCGATGTCGAGTGCTGGATTCTGCTTTGAGTATTTACAAGTGTTTTAATCCTATTACGCTGAATGAATAGACACAAATTGCTGCGAGGCGTCTTGATTTTCATCCCAAACACACACAGCAGCTTCAAATTAGCATTCATTCATTCATTTTCCTTCAGCTTAGTCCCTTTATTCATCAGGGATTACCACAGCAGAATGAACCGCCAACTTATCCAGCACATGTTTTACACAGCGGATGTCTTTCCAGCTGTAACCCAGTCCTGGGAAACACCCATACGCTCTCAAAATTCACACTCATACACTAAAGACAATTTAGTTTCTTCATTTCACTTATAGTTTTGCAGTGATGGGTTGCAGCTGGAAGGGCATCCGCTGTGTAAAACCTGCTGGATAAGTTGGCGATTCATTCTAATGTGGTTTCCCTGATTAATAAAGGGACTAAGCCGAAAAGAAAATGCATGAAGGAATTCACCTATAGTGTCTGGGTTTGGACTGTAGAGGAAACCGGAGCACTCGGAGGAAGCCCACACCAACACGGGGACATGCAAACTCCACACAGAAATGCGAATTGACCCAGCCGAGGCTCGAACCAGCGACCTTCTTGCTGTGAGGCGACAGTGCTACTCACTGAGCCACCGTGCCGCCCCAAGTTATTATTTTATTTTACCTATTTATTAGTAGTATATTATCTGTAGTATCTGGGTGTCTCCAAGTCTGATCTTGTTTGTGTATGGTTTAAGTACACACACACACACACACACACACACACAACACAGACTAAATTATGTTGTCATAACCCAACATTGGGTTAATTTTGTCATTTAAATATTTTAATTACACTTTTAACCCAACAGTATGGTTTGTGCTTATTTGACCCAACGTTTAGATTCAACAACCCAACATATTAAACAACATTATATTATAATAAATGATTAAATATAAAAAATTATATAGTGATATGTTGCTATTTGGCAACATGGTGGCTCAGTGGTCAGCACTGTCACCTCAAAGCTATAAGGTAGGTGGTTTGATTCCCGGCTGGGTCAGTTGGCATTTCTATGTGGTGTTTGCATGTTTTGCTTTAGGTTAATTGAATACACTAAATTGTCTGTAATGCATGAGTGGAAATGGGTGTGAATGGATGTTTCCCAGTTCTGGGAAGAGCAATCTATTGTGTAAAACATGCTGGATAAGTTGGTGGTTCATTCCACTGTGGCGACCCCTGATGAATAAGGGACCAAGCTAAAGGAAAATGAATGCATGAATGTTGCAATTCTCAATTAACGACCTAAATACCAGCCAAATACCAAACAAACACTAGTTTAAAATAACGATAAACCACCTAAGTTTAAAATATTAATAACCAAACAACCAAATAAGTTACCTTTGGTAAAATAGTTGAGCTAATAATAATAATAATCCTATAAATCCCGATACTGTTTAAAAAAAAGACTAAATATGTTCTACTTCCTGTTAAACTGTTGAAACAGGAAGTTGTTTTTAAATCGCCAAATGTCATTAACTAACTTCAGTCCAGCAAAATACCTTTAACAACTTATCGTGATTTGGACCGAAGTATTTCCAACAGCTTCATCATACAGCTGCAGACCTGACAGAAAGGATAAAGTGATGAAGAAGTGACATGTCTGTTTTTCTGGGTACGTCATTTACAGTTTATTTAGTTCAATATGGCGGCAGTAACGAGGACCCCGTTTATTTGTTTTATCTATTCGTCAGAGGAAAACAATACACAAATGGGTCAAATGCTGGTTTGTTTTCCAGCAGCTGGACGACATTTAAATGTGTTTATCTACTAAAAGTGAATTTTGAGATTGATTACATTATCATTGAATGACATCAATAACTGTAGACATCGCAAATGTTTAGCTACATTTAATTGATTTATTTCGTTATTAACATACTAAACAACAGCCTCTTTAAAATTCTAAAAGCACACTGAGATGTTGACACTTATTGAGTTATACCGCCATCTAGTGTTGTTTTTTTTGAGTCAACATCTGAGTTATTATTTGTAAAGATGATCAATATTGTACTGTATAGCGATCAGTAAAAAATAAATAAATAAATAAATAATTTTTTATATATATATATATATATATATATATATATATATATATATATATATATATATATATATATATATAAAGATTTAATTTGTTACATAAATTTTGATTAGCAATGCACAATAATGAAATTTAATAAACGATGGGTCATGAAAGTTTGCATAGAGATAAAGTTGGTTTTATATTCGGATATTCAGGCATTCTCCTTAATAATATAATTTCTGAAGTGTTCTTTGAAAATTGTAAATAGGAAAAATCATATTAGCAGCAAATGACTATCAAAGGACAACATTGTTCAAAGTGAATTAGATAGTGTCAGTATTGTTTAGAAGTCATACCTGCATGCTAATTTCGATCGAATATTAACATGGTAAACAGTATAGAGACTACTAAATGAACGAATGTGTGAATATAAAACCAAAGTTTCCTCTATGAAGTTTGGTACTACACCCAAACAAAATCTGACAATTTTTTTGAGACATCAACTTTATGTAGGAGACCAAACTTTAAAAGATACTTCATCCAATAACTGAACTTTTTTTTATTATTTCTTTATTATTATCATATATATATAGGCCTATATATTTTTTACCATTTTTGGGTGAACTATCCCAATAAATTTATGCTCCAAAGTATTTAACAATTTCAGTCGAAATGTCATATTGTGTTTTTCAAAATAGCACAGTGGATTTAAATGTGACAAATTACAGCCCATATAAACGTATGTTTATCGGGATTGTTAGGTGCTGGAAAAGCTTAAAAATGCACCTTGAAAGTGCTTGAAAAGTGCTGGAATTTGAAGTTGGAAAAGGTGTAAGAACCCTGAAAGTGTTGACATGACTACACAGTATTTATTACAGATAAAATAAGAACAATGTTGAACCGTACATTTAATAAATTGACCATATAGCTTATTTTAAATTCATAAAACAACAAACTAAACAGTATAAAAGGGCAATATTGTTTAATTCCAGTTTTTACCATCACATTTGTTTACCAAAATATAAATGACATTCAGCATACATATGAATACCTGTACTTAAAATACATTTTGAATTCGCTATAACATGTTTTACATAGAGTTGAAGTCAGAATTATTAGCCCCTTTATTTATTTTCCCCATTTCCCCGGAGAGAAGATTTTTTTCAACACATTTCTAATCATAATAGTTTTAATGGCTCATTTCTAATAACTGGTTACTTTTATCTTTGTCATGATGACAGTAAACAATATTTGACTAGATATTTTTCAAGACACTTCTATACAGCTTAAAGTGACATTTAAAGGCTTAACTAGGTTATTCAGGTTAACTAGGTGGCTTAGGGTAATTTGGCAAGTTATTGTATAACGATGGTTTGTTCTGTAGACTATCTGTAAAATACAGTTTAAAGGGCTAATAATTTTTACCTTAAAATGGTGTTTAAAATATTAAAATCTGCTTTTATTCTTGCCGAAATAAAACAAATAAGACTTTCTCCAGAAGAAAAAATATTATCAGACATACTGTGAAAATTTCCTTGCTCTGTTAAACATCATTTGGGAAATATTTTAAAAAGAAAAAAAAATTCAAAGGGGGGCTAATAATTTTGACTTCAGCTGTACATAAATGTAACATTATGTTTTTATAGGTTCTGATTGTGCGCTATTTAAATATATGCTGTACTGAAAATGTATAAAAAGCATGATTGTCATGCAAACACATTACACCTGCTGCATCAAAAACAGAAATCATGCAGCAAAATAATCATATTTACAGTAAACACGAGAAGACATTGAGATGAATAAGTGATATAAAACTGAACACATGCATGATTTTTTTTTTACATTTAAAAAAGCTATATACACTGCCTGACAAATATCTTGTCGCCTATCCAAGTTTTAAGAACAACAAATAATAACTGCACTTCTAGTTTATCATTTGGTATAAGAAGTGGCTTATATGAAAGGCAAAGGCCTCTAGATTACACTTATTTTACCAAAATAAAATATGATCATGCCTTGATTTTTAATTATTTCAATAGGACAGTAAAGTCTGACTTTGCTTAGACAAAAGTCTTGTCACTTAACAGAAATAATGTCCAGTACAGAATATAAAGTCATGCTGCAGTGAAGAAAGAGTTAACATTGTGTATGACTCCATCATGAGCTTGGAGGACTGCATCCATACATCTCTGCAACGACTCTAATAACTTATTAATAAAGTCATCTGGAATGACAAAGAAAGCATTTACAGGACTCCCAGAGTTCATTAAGAGTCTTTGGATTCATCTTTAATGCCTCCTCCTTCATCTTACCCCAGACATGCTCAATAATGTTCATGTCTGGTAACTGGGCTGGCCAATCCTGGAGCTCCCTGACCTTCTTTGCTTTTAGGAGCTTTGATGTGGAGGCTGAAGTATGAGAAGGAGCGCTATCCTGCTGGAGAATTTGCCCTCTCATGTGGTTTGTAATGTAATGGGCAGCACAAATGTCTTGATACCTCAGGCTGTTGATGTTGCCATCCACTCTGCAGATCTCTCGCACGCCCCCATACTGATAGTTACCCCAAACCATGATTCTTATCTTCACCAAACTTTACTGATTTCTGTGGGAATCTTGGGTCCATGCTGGTTCCAGTAGGTCTTCTGCTGTATTTGTGAGGATTGGGATGCAGTTGAACAGATGATTCATCAGAAAAATCTGTCACTTTTCCAAATGATCTACTAGAAGTCAAGCTATTATTTGTTGCTCTTACAACTGAGATCGAAGACAAGACTTTTGTCAGGTCGTGTAAATGCTGCAATAGAACAATATTTCAGCTTCATTTTCTGTTTTTCCCTCTCTGTCTTGTTTACAGTGGATAATAATGCCACTGCAGTCCTAATTCAAGTCTGTTTATAATGAGTCAAGAATTTCATTACATTTACACATTGAAAAGTCTATCGTACATCACTAGGAGACAAACAAATCTCACTTATGTCAACCAAGAGGATTATTGCTTGATATTTAACCTTGTCAAAGAGTATTTACATTTATTAGTCCTAATACTGAACAATTCTTCATTAAGACTCTTAAAATGCCAACTAGAGTTTTAGAGCTTAATGCAGAATCACTTTTTAAAGCTTTAGAAATGCTCCAGACAGGAAAAATGTGAACTGTTTTTTATCTTAATTGTGTGTTTCTTGATTGATGTAGTAATGATCAGACTCTTTATCTTTTTGTTTCAGTAAATTATGTAGAATGCCTATAAACTATAATGAAACTGTAATCAAGTTACATAAATCCAAAATCAAACAAAAAATGCTTCAAGGGTAAATATGATAAGTGATATAGATAATGAAATCATAAGTCCAAGGCACTCGAAAAGTAAGTGTAAAAAATCATTGTTATTATTTTTTTCACTTTTTGGATGCCGTGGGATTATGATTTTGTTCTATGAAGTTACTTTTTCTCATATTTGTGCATAAAGTATATAGTAAGGGCAGTTATATTAAACTGAGGAGACATTGCCAAACATATTTTTATCTTCTGCATTTATGTCTTTTGTCCAGTATAAATATGCAAACATTATAAAATCAAGATATATTTGAGAAGCAAAGTTGCTTTCGACATGTTTAATAATTTTGTCCCAAAATTTCCCAAATTATCATCTTTATTACAATTAAAACGATATAATAGAATAAGTTCTAAAACAAAATCATCCATCCATCCATCCATCCATCCATCCATCCATCTATCTATCTTTCTATCTGTCTGTCTGTCTGTCTGTCTGTCTGTCTGTCTGTCTGTCTGTCTGTCTATCTATCTATCTATCTATCTATCTATCTATCTATCTATCTACCTGTCTGTCTGTCTGTCTGTCTATCTATCTATCTATCTATCCATCTATCCATCCATCCATCCATCCATCCATCTATCTATCTATCTATCTATCTATCTATCTATCTATCTATCTATCTATCTATCTATCTATCTATCTATCTATCTTTCTATCTATCTATCTATCTATCTATCTATCTATCTATCTATCTATCTATCTATCTATCTATCTATCTATCTGTCTGTCTGTCTGTCTGTCTGTCTGTCTGTCTGTCTGTCTGTCTGTCTGTCTGTCTGTCTGTCTGTCTGTCTGTCTGTCTGTCTGTCTGTCTGTCTGTCTGTCTGTCTGTCTGTCTATCTATCTATCTACCTGTCTGTCTGTCTGTCTGTCTATCTATCTATCTATCCATCTATCCATCCATCCATCCATCCATCCATCCATCCATCCATCTATCAAATAATTTTCCTTCAGCTTAGTCCCTTTATTCATCAGTCACCACAGCAGAATGAACCACCAATTTATCCAGCAGATGTTTTACACAGCGGATGCCCTTCCAGCTGCAAGCCAGTACTGGGAAACATCCATACACACTCATTCACACACTCCCCTACACTACGGCCAATTTAGTTTATTCAATTAGCCTATAGCGCATGTGTTTGAACTGTTGGGGAAACCGGAGTACCCAGGAAAAAGCCACACCACACAGGGAGAACATGCAAACTCCACACAAAAATGTTAACTGGCCCAGCCAGGACTCGAACCAGCAACCTTCTTGCTGTGAGGTGACAGTGCTGGCTGCCTCCATCCATCCATCTACAGTGTAACCATCTATCCATCCATCCATTTTAATAAATTTTACCACGCTATAGTTTTCTGAAGAAAAGGTCAAAATTAAATGAGTTTGTGCTCTGCAATTGTAGTAAAAAAAATAAAAATAAATCAAGACAAAAACAAATCAATTTTTCTGAGCCGACATTTTGGGATAATATGGGTCAGTTTGCTTCTCAGATTTTTCTGATTTTTGCATATATGTTTAGATATTTACACAGGAGAACAAGACAAAAATAATAAGATCTTTTTCTGTGTTTTCTGTGATTTTCATCAGGAAATTATAGTTCTTCTATGCAAACCCTCACAAAACTAAGGCCGCCAGCAGCCAGAAGAGCATCAGTAGCGAAGCTGAAACACTTTGCACTGTAGATCCTTGACTGATTATTTTTGTTAGCATGTCTCTCTCCTTAGTTTCAACATACACTACTGTGGGCTCTTGAACCTTCGGTTCCGTCGACATTTGAGTAGACTTAGGATCTGTATCTTCAAAAGGAGGAAATAGATTCTCCATCACTGCGAGAAAGACAGAGTTTAAGAGAAAATTTAATCAGAAAGTAAAAAAAAAAAAATGATTATGTGTATTTTCATTTTCATTTCATGTTTAGCTTTAAGTTTTTACCACAGATGTTGTTTTCACATTCTTCAGGGCATTTAGAGCATGACTCTCCAGACTCATATGGCTTTTGGCCCTCAATATTTCCTCTATGAATAATGAAGAAACAAGGTTGGTTTGATGGATGATGCAGAATTTTAATTACAGATGAAAGAAAGAAGCTTAAAAATCTGTTTATAACAGCTGTAAAAAAATTGAAATGATATTGTTTGATACGCTACACTTTTTTTTAATATATGAACCCGGCTTCTCTTGGTCTTGGAAAAACTGGGATTTAATAAATAATATTTTTGGATTTGAATATAATTATGGACAACACAATCTTTATAAAACAAACAAACTTGCAAATATAATGAATGTACTTTTATGCATTTATGTCAAGCGTTGAGTTTATTTACAGAAAAGTTGTTGTTTGTTAGTTAAATATACATATATAAATTTATGTTTTATTTTTTATAGCAGTATATTAATTAAATATTAATTTATTGTTTATATATATATATATATATATATATATATATATATATATATATATATATATATATATAAATTTTAATCTCACTGTAATCTTAGGATTAAAATGGCTCATTTGAATTCTGCCAAAGGCATTCAGAATATGTGTGCTACCCAAATAATGACTAAAAGTAAGTCTTTGAGAACAGGTTTCTTAAGCCAGGTGGTGCACTAGACCAGGGGCTCATCTCCGGTTTTCAAAATGCATCAGAAACTGCTTGGGAAACTGTTCTACTCTGATAATTGGTGTTGAAAATAAATGATGTTTAACAAGATGTACTTGGGCCCTATCATACACCTGGCGCAGTGTTGCGCAAGGCGTGACACAGTAGTCTTTTGGTAGTTTCAGCTTGGCGCAAGAGTCGTTTTGAGGCGTTGCGCTAAGCTCTTTAAATAGCAAATGCATTAGCGCTCATTTGTGCGCCCATAGGCGTTCTGGTCTAAAAAGGAAGGCGTTCTGAGGCGGACCGCTGGCGCGTTGCTATTTTGAGAATCTATAATAGAGTTTTCATTAGACCAAAACTAACCCGGTCTAAACTCCAGCGCAAAGTTGAGCCTCGCTTACACACTGCTTAATACACACAAGAGAGCAACAGGCAATATCTTTACATATGAAAAAATTTAAATATTAAGGATATATATTGTATATAATAAGAATAGATATAGAATATAAATATAAAGGATTAAAATATTACAAAACATATTATTTTCTAGCCTACATAAATATGAAAAACCACTGCTTTTATGTCTTCTTCATCTCGGGAGGCTTTTTCAGTTCATTCATAACAATCTGCTTTTGTATAATGTTATTATTATTAGCAGTATTATTTATTATATCCGTATTTATATTTGTTTTATTAAAAACAAGCTTAGATTTGCCCACCTGTCAGGTTTTAGACCATATGGGGCACAGCATGTGTTTTAGGATATAACTCAGGTTTTTGAATACACTTCGTTATTGTTGTTCATTTATTCGTTTGCTGGAAATTAGAACTGAATTTAGAAATAGTTTTGAAACGAATATCTGACGTAACAAACAAAAGTATTTATTTATAGACTAATTGATGTCTGTGCGTAAAGGTTTCCCTATCCAAAAGTGAAAGTGATCCATTATCTCTCATTCTCACGCAGTAGATGCTCTGTTTAACTGTTTCCTGTTAAAAAACTGTTAACTGTGAACTGTTTGCTTGTGAAATGCTCATTTTTTCAACTTAGACTTACTTTGCGTTCTCTAAATGGCGAATGCGCTCTTGGCGCGACGCAGCTGGGTCTTAAAGGTAATGGGAGATGAGATTCTAATTGGTTTATTCTCAAAACACACCTATAACTCATTTAGAAAATAAACTCAACCCTTTTAGACCATGCGCCGTGGCGCAAGGCAGATTTCCCGTCCTTAAATTAGCAAAAACGCGTCCTGACACGCCCTGAAAGCGTTTGCGCCCTGCGTTTTGCGCTCTGCGCATGGACCGTCAAAATAGAGCCCCTTGTGTTTACTAACTGTTCAGGTAAACATGAATTTGAACTCTAGGCGTACATAAGCCATTTTTGGTCACCTTAATCCAAATAAAGTCATAACTGAACTAAACAGAAATGGAATTAAGACATGTGGAGTATGCAGATATTAGTGGCATTATTGAAGTAAACACCACGATTACACTATTACTGTCACGTGGGACTTTTCGCCATATTTTCCGACAAGATCCACACAAGCGGCTGTCAGTATAGGACTGCACACACACATCGCGAAATGCAGAAGTTTTTTTTACTTCCATTTAGCGTGCATTATTAAATTCTATAACACTCTTACCAGTCCTCACTCCTTATTTGCGTCTATTACCCCAGTTTGTCATGGGGGCATGAATAAAATGTTCATGAGTGAAAGTAAAACTGCTGAACTGCAGTTTAAGTCATCCAAAATTACAGGAAACTCTTACATGAAAGCACTTCACGTAAACACCTTAATTATATTATTGTCTATTAGTTTACAGATGTCCATGTAAATGTAGTCAGTAGTGTCTTCGAAGTAAGTGAAAGATCCAGAAGGGCATCCTGCTGATTTGATTCAGAAGGGCACTTTTTTGTCACCGGTTTGACTTTCATTCATTTTAAAAAGCACCCGCTCCATTTTATTTGTATATGTTTCACTCGAACGCATAAACTCTACAGGTGCCTAATAGTTAGATGTGGAGCTAAAATAAATCCGATTTACTCTAGTAAACTGCATCCATGTTAGCACGTCACGTTTGATGTGGTGATTTCACAGTAGGAATACACACAGGCTTGAAGACTCGTTCTCACTCCCTACAGTGCAATTCGGCCAGGTATACATCCGCGCTAAAATATCAAGGTGAAAGTCATCATAGCTTGCGAAGAATAGACACAGCTCCTAACGCAACTTTGAGAATAGATTAACGGCGATAATTTTTTTAACAAAAAGAGACTCGCGTTATATATATTTATATTCATATATATATATTTATATATTTATACAACAGTTCTGTCTGGTTCTCAAATCTGATTGGCTGATAGCCGTGCGATATTCTGCAATATCAGAACTCCTACAGCCTCTTTACCCTTTGTGTATTACTCCGCCCACATACAGCCAGCAAAAAGCAGACACTACAGATCTAAAGTTTAAAAGATGCACACTCAACTGTTTAACTGTCAGCTTATGATTTGAATGGGGATAGAGTAGTTCCTCATACAAAAGGGTTTTTGACACTCTCCATGTTTGATTTTGTTTTTATAGACACAATTATGCGGCCTCGTGCCAACGCACGCCTCCCACCAGTGCAGATATACAGCCATATCGCACTGCTATGAGTATGATATTGCTCATATATATAAATACACGTATGAGTATATATATTTGTGTGTACAGTGTTACACTGAAAAAAGTGTTGCATGCAGAACTGTTGCAAACAATTTATTTGTGTTGAATTTAAACAAACAAATTAAATTGAATAATGTTCAACTTAATTTGTTTGTTTAAATTCAACTCAATTAAATTGTTTACAACCACTTAACATAAAAAAATTGAGTAAATCTAAGGAATCATCTTTGAGTAATTTTTTTCAGTGTACTTACGTTAATATGTTTATATACATATCTAGTATATGTGTGTATTGTGCTAATAAGTTTAATTCTTTCTTGTGAAAATCCTTAAGCATTTTAATCATCTCAAAATATTGAGTTTGATTTTACTATAATAATAATTTAACAAGCATGATTATTTAGTATTTATTTAATTCTGCATCAGCAAATAAATGTGTATTTTTTGTTAATTTTATTTAATATTTTATAAAAAGATGAATTTATTACCTATATTTTATAAACTATTTAGGCCACTAGGATTTCTTTTAGTTTGAAAGAAAAATCGCAAGAAGAAATATCAGATAAATATAAGTTCTGGCCTTAGCTGAATTTGAGACTTCAATGGACATGTTCTAGTGGAACACATTCCAGAACACATTCTAGAACACTGATGTCATTTTAGTCTGGATTATTGCCTTTTTAATTATATTTTATATTATTGACTCACTGAGGGTAGTAATCGCAGATAAGAAGCGTGGCTTTCTCAAAATGCAGTTTCTCCAGAGTGTCACAAAAATAAGAAGCACAGCCGATTTTTGTAGTGTTTGCCCAAACCAGCTGTAACAACAACAGAAGATCACATCATTAGACCACATAAACATACTGTAAAAAAAACGTTCGAGGTTACTAAAGTAACCCTTCGTTCCCCGAGGAGGGGAACGGAAGCACTATAAGTGGATTTGATTGTAAAATCCACGCATTGGGAGGTTCGGTTCAGAAGCTACTCGTCTGAAAGAGTATTGAACGGGCCAATTAAGAATGAATTGGCAGCGCAAGCCTGCGCAGGTGAGCGGCATAAGCAATCAACTGAGTATATAAGCTCACCTGGCGCCAGCAGACGCTATCCTTTTTAAGCTGAAGAGACTTTCAACAGCTAAGGGACAGTCATTATGGCGACGGAGTATAGTGCTTCCGTTCCCCTCCTCGGGGAACGAAGGGTTACTTTAGTAACCTCGAACGTTCCCCTTCGGGGGGAACTTCAGCACTATAAGTGGATTTGATTGTAAAATCCACGCATTGGGAGCCCATTGAAAGCGCCATAATGACTGCACCTTACCAACACCCCCGATGAGGAGATAGTCAAGCAAGCGTGACGCACCCACATCATGGGGGGCGCGGTCCTCCAACGTGTCCCTGGCCCTAATTTATCCTACTTCAACAGAAGTTTTACGGATTTATATATATTTTTTGGGAAGTCGTGAGCATCTAGATAATTCTAGGAAAATACGACAGTACGTTGGGAAGCGTGCAATCCCGATAGGGAGGACGCTGCGGAGGCCATCCGTTACCCAAGGGGGGATAGATGGCAGAATTTACATATGGACTAGCCCTAAAAAGGGGGAGTACGCATAGCAAAAGAGTGGTTAGCGGGGAGGGAAGACACGGGTCCGCCCAGGGGGGGGGGACTTAACCGTGGCTGAATAAGCATATGGGATCGCCTAGTGGGGACCACACATAGCAGGCACCTTTACCCAAAACGCGGGCTGACCAGCGGGCAGACCTACAACGTAGTGGGCCAGCAAGTGACTCCTCCGCTGAGTCAGTGCTGGGGGCCACGGAGGAATCTGCAGGGCTCACCTGACGGGGAACTTTACTGACAGATAAAAAGGCGCACGTATCTCCGTGTTAGGGAAAATGGCGCAGCAAGCGTGTTTCAACACCCTACCGAATTGTTCCCTCAATCACCAAGGGTTACCTAATACCCTTGAGGAAACCGGCTCCACTCGCAGATTGTAAAAACCTTGCAAATGTGTTGGGTGTCACCCAGCCCGCAGCTCTACAGATGTCTGTTAGAGGGGCGCCGCGTGCGCGCGCTCGAGAGGATGCGAAGCTCCGAGTGGAGTGCGCACGCGCTCTCGGGGGACGCGGCTCATCTCGGCTCTGATAGTGAAAGAAAGGCATCCACAATCTAGTGGGAACTTATTTCGGTACGGCACTTCCCTGCTGCCGACCGCTATAACAGACGAAGAGCTGCTCAGATGATCTAAACTCTGAGTGCGGTCCGGATAATACGCAAAACGCGAACTGGACAATAAATAAGGGCTGGGTCTGCCTCCTCCGAGGGCAGCGCTTGCAGGCTCACTACCTCGTATTAAAACGGAGTGGTAGGAACCTTGGGCACATATCGCGGGCGGGGTCTCAGGACGTGAGAGAAGCCAGCCCAATTACAGGCACGAGTCACTGACCGAAAAATGCCTCCGGGTCCCTGACCCTCTAATCGATATCAACGCGACCAGCAGAGCTGTCTTCAGGGACAGAAATATACTGAGTCGAGGATCGAAGGGATCTGACGCGGCTTGTGTAGCGAGGGCGAGATCCTAAGAGGGCATGAGAGGGGGCGGGGTGGATTAATTCGCTTAACGCCCCTGAGGAACCGGATGATGAGGTTATGCGTTCCCACGGTGCTGCCAGCCACCGCGTTATGAGAGCGGAGATGGCAGCCACGTAACCTTGAGTGTGGAGGGCGACAGCCTGCTCTCCAACTTCTCTCGGCGTAAAGAAAGCACAACGCTGATCTGGCAAATTACGGGGGTCTTCTCAGCGAGAGACACACCATTCAGTGAATAGACTCCACGTCAGGGCATAGGCGCGCTCGGGGAGGGGGCTCTAGCCCGAGTGACGGTATTAGCCACCGCAATCGGAGGTTACCTAAGTCTTCCTCGCGTCTAAAAATCTCCAAAGATCGGCGAGGGTGCCAGGTGGTGCCCTGTCCCTGAGAGAGTAGGTGCTCTCTCGAAGGGACTGCCAGGGGAGGGCTATCGCGAGGGAGAGCTCTGACATCCAGGTCCGGTTGAGCCAGAGGGGCGCAACCAGCAACCTGTTCCTCGTCCTCCCTGACCATGCACAGTAACTGCGCGAGCAGGCTCACTGGGGGAAACGCGTATTGCGCGTGCCCCGAGGCCAGCTGTAAGCCAGTGCATCCGTGCCGAGAGCACTCGGTCAGGGAAAGAACAACTGGCAATGAGCGATCTCGGGGGAAGCAACAGATCGATCTGGGCTTCCCCGAATCGCGCCCATATCAGCTGAACAGACTCGGGGTGGAGTCTCCATTCTCCAGGACGCAAGGCTGCCGTGTGAGCGCATCGGCTGCACGGTTGAGCTTGCCTGAATATGAATGGCGTGCAGCGATTTCAGCCGCGGATGACTCCAGAGGAGCAGACGGCGGGCGAGCTGAGACATGCGGCGAGAGCGCATACCCCCTATACGGCTGATATACGCCACCGCCGCCGTACTGTCCGTCCTGACCAGCACGTGTTGCCGCTCCAACACCGGAAAAAAACGGTGGAGAGCGAGGAACACTGCCAACAGCTCCAGGCGATATGCCAATGCAACTGGTTACCTTTCCACAGGTCCGCAGCCGCATGCCCGCAACGCACAGCCCCCCAGCCCGTGTTGGAAGCGTCTGCTGAAACGACAACAAGACTGGACGCCTGTTCTAGAGACACCCAGGCCTGTAGGAACGAGGGGTCGCTCCAAGGGCTGAGGGCGCGGCGACACAGCGCAGTAACAGAGACTCGGTGTGCGCGCGCGTGCCATGCGCGTCTGGGGACTCGATCGTGAAGCCAGTGCTGAAGTGGTCTCATATAGAATAATCCGAGCGGCATAAAGCGGCTGCGGATGCCATATGCCCCAGGAGCCTCTGAAATAGTTTCAGTGGGACCACTATTTTACTGTCGAGCTCTCTCAGACAGTACAGCATCAGCTGAGCGCGCTCTCCGGAGAGGCGCGCTGCCATGGTGACAGAGTCCAGCTCCAGCCCGAGAGAAGAGATCCTCTGCACGGGGGCGAGTTTGCTCTTTTCTCGGTTGACCTGAAACCCCCACAGGAGGAAGTGCCAGAGCACTTTGTCTCTGTGCATAATCAACTCTGTGCATAATCAAAAGAGAGGGCAAATTCAGCCAGTCGTAAAGAAATTGAGTATGCAGATGCCCGCGAGCCGAAGGGGCGCTGAGGCACCCTCCGCGGGCTTGGTGAGGACCCGCGGAGACAGAGAGAGCCCGAAGGGGAGGGCTTTGTATTGCCAAGCTCGACCTTCAAACGCAAACCGCAGAACTGTCGGTGGCGAGGAAGAGTGGAGACATGGAAATACGCGTCCATCAGGTCTAATGCTGCAGACCAACCCAGAGGACGAACGCACCGGAGGATGCGCTTCTGCGTGAGCATTCTGAACGGCAGCTTGTGCAGGCAGCGGTTCAAAACGCGCAGATCTAGGATTGGCCGTGACCCACCGCTCTTTTTGGGCACGATGAAGCGTGGGCTGTAAAACCCGCTCTCCATCTCGGCTAGAGGGAGCGGCTCGATTGCATCCTTCGCCAGGAGGACAGCAATCTCCTCTCGCAAGACAGGGGCGGACAGGGGGCTGACCCTGGTGAATACACACCCGTGACTTGGGGGGCCGTTTCGCGAACTGAATCGCATAGCCGAGTCTGATTGTGCGTATGAGCCACCGCGAAGAGCTGGCCCGCGCTAACCAGGCAGGCAGAGCTCTCGCTAATGGACTCATCGCTACAATCGCTGACGTACCAGCAGTGGGGCAGCGCGGAGTGGGTGTGCTGATCCGGGAAGCTCGCGGGTCCCACGGAAAAGCTGGAGGTGAGATATTTGCTCTCACTCCAAACCCGAGCTCCGGAGGGGAGGCTCGAGGGGTGGGAGAAAGGAGACCGTCCTCCCAGCGCTCGTGAGCCACTGGCGAAACGCACCGAATCTGCAAGCTAGAAAGCATAGCGTCCCAGACTGGCAGATTTCGGGCTGTCACATCTGGGGAAGTGAAAAGTGCCCTTTCATAATGTTTTCATGGCAGTAAAAAGTGCCGTAGGAAATGGGGCCCCGCCCTCCAGCGGGGAAAGAGCAAGTTCCCTCTTCTCCAGATGGCCTGTCCCAGGGGCGCTTCGCGGTCCGTTGCCGGACTTAGCGGCGTTCTGGGCAGGGGGGCTGCCTGCTTCCGAGGTGCCCGATGCGCTCGCTTCGCCTGAGGCGTGTGCGGGGGCGGAGCAGCTCTCGTAGGCGGGCGCCTTCGGCGAGGAGCAGGTATGAATGGCACGGCGGGCGGAGCGGGCTACGGACCGCCGATAAGACATCACCCACCAACTGCTCTCTCACCGCCTTGAATTCCTGGGTGAATTCACAGACAGTGTCGCCGAACCTGGCTGGGGATATGGGGAAGTCAAGAAAGCGGACTTTGTCGACTTTGCGCATATCAGCCAGGGGTGGCGCTCCTGGACCACTAATGTGGACATCGTCCTCCCCAACGCACACGCAGCGGACTCAGTAGTCCGAAGAGCTAAGTCGGTGGCGGTGCGAAGCTCGTAAGCCTGGGTTGGACCCACCCTCGTGCAGCTCGGCCAGCGCCTGCGCTTGGTAGCGCTGGTAGGTGGCTATCGCATGCAAGGCGGAAGCAGCCTGGCCCGCAGCTATGTAAGCTCTAGCTCCGAGGGAGGTAGATAACTTACAGGCTTTGGATGGGAGACGAGGCGAACCCGCCAAGAAGAGGCGCCGCGCGGATTTACCGCCATCGCGCACTCAACCTGAGGAAACGCCACATACCCCCTGGCTGTTTCACCGTCAAGAGTGGTTAGGGTGGAGGAACACGCAGCACGAGCAGAAAAAAGTGCTTTACAAGACCGCGTGAGCCTACTGTGCACCTCCGGGAAGAAGGGAACGCCCCTCTAGTCGGTCCGGCCGCGGAGCTGGGGGATAAACCATCTCCAACCCACGGCCGAAGCAGCCCGGGAAAGCACGGCTAACATGTCCGTTTCAGGATCCGTAGTGACAGCGCTCACCAGCCCGAAGGGGGCGAGCGGGTCTGGATCATCGGACAATGAAAGCCCACCCTCCGATGCCGCGGTGGACATCTGGTCTCCGGTGTCATCGGGCGTAAGGGCTACCATCTGTTAGACGGATCGCTTCCCCCGCCCGAAGCTTGGATGGAGCGCTTAGAGGAGCGGGAGGTCCGCGGGCCCGTGGGCGACGGATTATCTCTCGCTGAAACCCTCAGATCTGCCCGAGTGCCCGCTGCAGAGCAGGGGACAACTGGGGTGGTTCGCCCTTTTGCAAAGGCTAACCGCGATCTTGCGCAACAGTCATGGCATCGCAATGACGACATGAACTGCCCGCGAGCAGCGCATTAACATGCTGGACCCCCAGACATGTAACACAGTGCCCGCGCCCATCATCCGAGGACAGGAAACCACCGCATCCAGAAACGCACAGTCGGAGCGCCGTCCTGATAAGGACGTGCTGCACGACTGTGTTGCTCTTTCTGTGAAGTTTGCAACTTTATACGCACCGCTCTGGAGGACCGGACCCAAAGAACGCCAGGCAAGGGAGAAACCCAGCTCGACCGTCTGCCACTGCGTGTACACACTCTGGACCGGGAGAATGCTCTCGTTCGCTCAGAATCGCTGGTCACAGCAGGAGGAACCCTCATCGACTCGATCAGAAAGTCTCTGAAGCGAAAAGGATAGCGTCTGCTGGCGCCAGGTGAGCTTATATACTCAGTTGATTGCTTATGCCGCTCACCTGCGCAGGCTTGCGCTGCCAATTCATTCTTAATTGGCCCGTTCAATACTCTTTCAGACGAGTAGCTTCTGAACCGAACCTCCCAATGCGTGGATTTTACAATCAAATCCACTTATAGTGCTGAAGTTCCCCCCGAAGGGGAACTAAGAAAATGAGTTTGTTCACCTGAGTATAATGGCCACACATTTTGTCTTCAGCACAGTCATTAGTGTTATAATTGTAATCCAAATTTTCATTAAACCTGTGGTGCAAAGAAATGAGTTATAGCACTGGTTATACACTGTAAAAAGCCTTGACTTTACTTTAAAACGTGAGTAAATCCATTGTTTTTAAAGTGATTAGTTGACTTTACTTTACAAAGCAAGCAAACCCATTGCTTTTAGTGGTTTGTTGACTTTACTAATTTACTTTACATAGTGAGTATACCTGTTATTATTTAACTTTACTTTAAAAAGTGAGTAGACTCATTGCTTTTAAAGAGATTAGTTGGCTTCACTTAAAATAGTGAGTAAACCTGATTCTTTTAAAGTGATTCGTTGACTTTACTTAAAATAGTGAGTAAACCTGATGCTTTAAAAGCACTTCATTAGCCCCTTTCACACATACAGACCTTTCCGGAAAATTACCGGCAATATTCCGGAAAGGTTGTATGTGTGAACAGGTCCTTTTTGAAAATACCGGTAAATTCGTTCAGGCTATTTTCCGGAAAGAGAAGTTGTAACATTACTGGCAATTTGCCGGAATGCTGCGCTGTGTGAATGCAGAAGGAAGAATGCCGGAAAGAGCATTATACTGTATAATGCCGGAAATCCACGTCTAGAACGTGCTGACGTGAGACGTCTGCTTTAGCCAATCAGAACAGTCAGACGCATTCACTTGCGCGCGGTTTATGAGAATAAAAGCCTTTGAATATTTTTCCAGACACCTTTAGCTGCTAGATGTTAGCCAGATAACGTTTCTATGTTCCTTCTTAATGCTAACTGTGTAAATAGTTATCGATAAAATGTTTATGATAATCCGTTGTTTGTTTACTGTCAAGCTTTGCGTGTGCCCGTGAGCACCCATAGCGCCAGCACACACACATATCATGAACATCTCGACATGCGATAGTGTTCCTCTATATGTTTTCATTGGAGTTGTACTCAATACTGATCCATCCGAAGAGTTTGTAATGTAGTCAAATGTTTACCAACACAAGCGCAGCCATTTAGAGATCATTTCTGGTTAATGATGTCAGAATTTACCGGCATTTTGCGATGGATGTGTGAATGCTCTTTTCCGGAAAAATTCCGTAACGTCCTCGCCTGTGTGAACAGCGCTTTTTTGAATATACCGGTAAAGTCGTTCCGGAAATTTTCCAGATATTTACCGGTATCACTGTGTGAAAGGGGCTAATGACTCTCATTTAAACAGTGAGTAAACATTTTTGCTTTTAAAGAGATTAGTCGACTTTAAATAAGTTAGTAAGCCCATTCTTTTTAAAGTGGTTGACTTTACTTGCTTTTGAAGGGCACCTATATTTTACCCCTTTTGTCTCTGAAATGTGTCTGTAAAGTTTCAGCTCAAATGTGACAGGATATACTGTACATTGTAGATATGCTGCTATATGGATATCCGTTGTGTTAATGTACAATAAAATCTTGGTCACACTTTGTTTTGATGGTCCGTTTGTTGAATTAAGTTACATTGCATCTACATGCCAACTCATTCGCATTAGATTATAAGTAGACTGTAAGGTTAGGGTTAGTTTAAGTTGACATGTACTTGTAAAGTTTCTTATAGTCAATTACATGTCTGCTGAAAGAGCAGTATCAGCAGATATTAAGCAGACAGTCTACTAATTCTCAAACAGACCATCAAAAGTGTGTTTCTTTTATAATTATACTGATATGTGACTATGGTGATGAATTATGTAGTGTACTGTACTTTATTAACTGTAATTATTACAAACATGCACTGTTTTAAAAAAGTTTTAAACTTATAAAACTCGTTCTTGAGGTGCTGCTGATCACAGAGAGCTGAACAGATCTTTTAGTCCTAGTTGCTTTGTGCACATCCTGTCTTGTGGATATGATTATATGTGTTACAATGGAGACATCTCTCTGTCAGTCAATTCGGTTGGCGAGGAAAAGCGCACTCCTACATCACTTTGTGGTTGGTCTTAGAGTTGCAGGGATTTGGAACCTATTTTAACGTCAAGAAATAAAAAAAGAGACCTATTGTCTTTATATCACTCCAATCCTGTCCAAACAGCTTACAAAAGTTGGTTTTCATCATAGGTGCCCTTTAAAAGTGAGCAAACGATGGTTTAGCAATTAACTGATTTTACTTTTTTTTAAAAGTGAGATAACCCATTGCTTTTAAAGCAATTAGTTGACTTTTAATTAAAATAGCAAGTAAACCTGTTGCCTTAAATGATTGAATAAATGAACTATGTGCATAATCATAAAATTAAGTCAACCTAATAATTCACTAAGTTCACTCACTTTTTTATTTGAGAAAATAATCACTTTAATATTATATTTTCTATCGTATATGTTTTAGCTGATGAGTTTTGTTCATACCAGTCCATGACAGCTTTGGTTGCATTAAATGGTCCTGTGCCTACAAAGAGGTTTTCCCCCATTGTGAGATGCTCAAGGTCAGGATTATGATCCCAGATGCATTTTGCTGCATATCCTTCAGCAACCAGACGAATAGTCTCGTCCCACACCTTAAAGCACAAAATCACCATTAATGTTCAGTGAAAAAAAGGATTCAGGATTGATATTTGACCTTTAGGTTTGGTACTTTTGTGACAGCAGAATAATTTAACTAATCCTTCTTTAAAAGTAACTAAATTGACATTTGCTATTGACATTATTTGCTGCTGTTGATGAAGATCAATTCAGTAAAGTTGATATATATATATATATATATATATATATATATATATATATATATATATATATATATATATATATAAAGAACAAAATACGGTCATTATTTTTATTTTAAAGTACAATTCTTGATATTGATAAACCGTTAACTATGACTTCTGCTTCAATAAACACTTGATTTCTTGCTAATTAATAGTTATTAATGTAATAGTTGGTTTTATGTATTACATAGGATAAGGGAGAATAAGATAATGCTGAATATGTACTTTATAATTATTAATAAACTGTTAATAACTTAAGTTAATTATTTAATTAAATTAATTTTAAATTTTAATTTTAAATTATTTAATTAAATTAAATTAATCTTAATTATTGGTACTTAAGCTAAAGTGTTACCTTTTAACAAAATGTTTTTCAGATGTAATTTACAATTATTTTTATGGTTAATCAACCAGCTTTGTTTATTTACACGAAATAAAATGTATTATTTATCAATTAATTTGGTAATGAAATATGACCCAGGCATGTTGTTTGTACACCCACCCTGTTCTTGTGTAAATGCAAGAGAGCAAAACATGTTTCACAAGAGGGCCCGATGCCTGAGGCTTTTCCACTTAGAATCTTGCCATAGTTGCACTCTGAATTTCAGCCACGACACAAACAAAAGAAAGTAAGCCAGGATGACCACATGGGGCTTTATTAAAACACTCACACTCAGCACACTGTTTCTCTAGTTTCATATAACATCCACATTCCTCAGCGTGACACACACACTCATTACGCAACAGTATTTAGTGCATCCACACACCCACACACACTCCTTTCAGTTAGCATCAACCCTCATCGTGGTTTCTGTGAGAAAAGCCTGTATATGAGATAAAAAATATTATCTCATGATTTATAATGCCAGCTTTGTGCTGCTCACATTCTTGCATTGACATGATGAAGTTAAAGTGTGTTTCTCACATTCTTGTAAAAGTGATTTTTACACACTAACATCGATAGAGCTCATATTGTGCTCTTTTTAAAGTGTCTTCGTTTTGTTTTGGAATCTCTTGCAACCAGTTTACCTCCATCTAAAGTCAAAATATTCTTTAAATTTCTCATAACATCTATTTGAAGAATCGGCTCTTCCCACAGAGTGTCAGTTAACTGGTCAGATGACCCTCCTCCTTTATGATTGGTTAGATGCTCCAGTGTGATGTGATTGGTCAGATGACCCAATCTGTTATGATGGGTCAGATGATTCTACTCTACTCTGATTGGTCAGATGACAGAGTCTGATGTGATTAGTCAGATGGACCAGTCTGTTTTGATTCGTCTGATGACCCAGTCTTCTGGTTGGTTAGATGACCCAGTCCAATGTGATTGGTCAGATTACCTAGTCGGATGAGATTGGTCAGACGACCCAGTCCTTTTGATTAGTCAGATGGGCCAGTCCTTTTGATTGGTTAGATGACCCATTCTTCTGAAGGTCAGATGCCCCTATTATGCTCTGAGTGGTCAGATGAACCAGTCTGATGTGATTGGTCAGATGACCCAGTCTTTTGGTTGGTCATATGGAGCAGTCTGTTTTGATTGGTCAGATGACCCAATCTTCTGGTTGGTCAGATGACTTTGCTCTCTTTGGTCAGATGACCCAGTCTTCTGGTTGGTCAGATGACCCAGTCCAAAGAGATCGGTAAGCTGACCCTACTCTGCTCTGTGTGTTTGATGAACCAGTCTGATTCGCTTGGTCAGATGTCCCAGGAATCTGGTTGGTCAAATGACCCTTTTCTGCTCTGGTTGGTCAGATGACCTAGTTTGATGTAAATGGTCAGATGACCCAGTCTTTTGATTGCTCAGATGGACCAGTCCTTTTGATTAGTCAGATGGGCCAGTTCTTTTGATTGGTTAGATGACCCAGTCTTCTGATTGGTTAGACGCCTCTACTATGCTCTGAGTGGTCAGATGGACCAGTCTGATGTGATTGTCAGATGACCCAGACTTCTGGTTGATCGTATGGACCAGTCTGTTTGATTGGTCAGATGGACAGTCTTCTGGTTGGTCAGATGGCTTTGCTCTCTTTGGTCAGATGACCCAGTCTTCTGGTTGGTCAGATAACCCAGTCCAAGGCGATTGGTAAGCTGATCCTACTCTGCTCTGAGTGCTCAGATGAACCAGTCTGATTTGATTGGTCGGATGACCCAGTAATCTGGTTGGTCAAATGACCCTTCTCATCTCTGATTGGTCAGATGACCCAGTCTTCTAGTTGGTCAGATGACCCTACTTTGCTCTGAGTGATCAGATGACTTAGTCTGATGCAATTAGTCAGCTGACCCAGTCTTTTGATCGCTAAGATGGGCCAGTACTTTTGATTGGTCAGATGCCCCGACTCTGCTCTGAGTGGTCAGATGGACTAGCCTGTTTTGATTGGTCAGATGACCCAGTCCTCTGGTTAGTCAGATGGACCAGTCTGTTTTGATTGGTCAGATGATTCTGCTCTACTCTGATTGGTCAGATGACAGTCTGATGTGATTAGTCAATTGGGCCAGTCTGTTTTGATT
>NC_141043.1:45017500-45032500 GCF_052040795.2 Danio rerio | reverse complement strand
ACTGCAAAACGTAAAATACTTACGTTTTCTCGTGAGATCAGGCTGAAACTCCACACAGAAATGCCAACTGGTCTAGCTGGGACTCGAACTAGAGACCTCCTTGCTGTGAGGTGACAGTGCTAACCACTGAGCCACCGTGCCGCATGAGTTCAAAATGCCTGTCAAATGCTGCCATAAGTTTACATAATGCAGTTTGTCCTGTTTCAATGATCTGGATTTTTAAGCTTAACCTTTCTCATCAGTTTTTACATTTGATCTCCAGTCCAGTTCAGTAATGTTCTCACATGAGTACTATAAAGATTTTATTGCTGCTTTTGAAAGTGAACGGTCGCTCTTCCTCGTGTTAAACTGCTGTATTTTCTCTCTGCTGTAGGGTGTTGTTCTAGGCGTGGACCGTTTTGCTCTTCAGATTTCATTTACATCAGCCAGATGTACAGGCATAGCAACAAAAACACCAGAACACATGTGTTTCAGACTCACATCCAATGACGTATTGCAGCATTGTGCAAAAATGCACCGAAATTCCCCCCCTTTTATTTTCCGAACCGTTTTAAACCTGTTTTGAATTACAGAAATAATTTGACCTGCCACTCACTTCCTTTCACACTAAATAGCTTGTTTACTCACAAATGAAAATTCTCTCATTTTTTACTTTGAAAAAAAAAAAAGAATAAAATATTTTCCTTTCTTCCTCCCTACAAAAGGTCTTATTTTTTTCTAGCAGTGTCAGTATCTGTTTATAAGCAGTGTTGAGCACATTTCTTAAAAGGGTAATTAGTTAAAGTAGTTATTTCTCACAAATAGTTAATTAGTTAGTTAATTATAAAAGTAACTAATTACCAGGGAAAGTAACTAGTACGTTACTTAAAAAAACTCTAACTATAAATAAATATGTAATATATAAATATTAATATATTAAAAAAGTATATGACTATAAATAAATATTAAACATTGTACACTAATCTACACTATTTGAATGTTATTGTGGGACAATGTGAGAGACGACCATCAAATTCAAAATATAATTATAAATAGGGGTGCACAATATATCGGCGGCCATACCGTTATTGGCTGATGAATGCTATTTTTAAGATTATCGTTACCGATCCGATGTCTAAATTATAATTTGCCGATAAATTAGGTAATTGTACAGACCTCCCTGCCTCGCGCACGCGTGGGCGGAACATGTTAAGACTTGCCCAGTGCATTATAATGGAGCTCTGGAGCTCTCCTCACAATGTTTATTCCTTCAAAGTTCGTCCTTTCTTCACGTGGTATTGCTGTGCGTTAATAACTCAATAAGTAACCATGTTCCTTATCATTGTGGATATGTTTGATGAAGTGTCATTGTGTGTTTTGCTTCAAATCGCCTCAGGAAAAAATATTACGTATGTAAACCTTTCCTGCTCTGTCTCTTTGTTGTGTTAGAGATAGCTGGGGAGATTCACTTGTTACTCCAGGGCCGAATAATATTAGTTTCGGGGTTAACTCCCTTCTCTTTTAGTTGCAGCCGGTGAATGAACGAGGACACATGTCACTTGGCCCAATCATTTATCACTCTCCGTGTAGTACAACAAAATCAGTAGTGATGTGCGGATCGATACTAAAATATCGATATCTCCGATACCAGCTTTGTATGTTCTAGAATCGATTATCTAATCAAAATATCGATATTTCAATAATTTGGAGCAAATATGTATTTTATTGGAAGTAGAAATACAGCGGGAAGTAACCACAATTACCCTAGTTTCTCTGAATAATGCCAACTTAGTCGGACTACTTGTTCTTCCGCCTGCAAAGTAATGTGCGTAATATGGCACTGTACAACTGCAGAGGAGGCTAGCTAGTCACTCAGTCCGCTGGGCTGGCACATGCGAAGTTATGTGTGGAGCTACTTCACTTCCATAAACTCAAACGATGCGGTTTGTGACACGTATAACAAAACAGTGAGGTACTGTGGTAGTACTACAAACCTAATCCAAACCTAATACAAACCTACATAGAAACAGGCCCGGATTGGCTAATCGAGAGAACCGGGAGAATTCCCGGTGGGCCGGTCTGTTTTTTGGCCGCGAGGGCCGGTGTTCCTAGCTCCAGAATCTGTTGCTTACAGCAGTCACACTTTTTAAATTAATGTATTTATTTACTTGACCACAGTCTTCTTATTCAATATTTTACCGCAGCTCTGCTCTTTTTATCTATTTTCTCGCAGCCTCGTGATCAACATGCAGCCTGCAGGTTGAATATCATGTAACTGTTGTGGTTGAGTGGTTAGCACGTTAGGTTTGGACAACACCGATCCAGGTTTGATCCTCGTCTGAGTAATTTTTTTGTTTCATTTTTATTGTTAAGACATAAAATACTGTCAGGGTTGTTGAACATTTGAAGTTCTAAAGGAGCTGTTTTCTCAAAAAAGACATGATAGTTTAAATAGAAACTGAATTGGAAATGACCTTATTTCAATATAGTCAGTCGTGAACTGAGGTGGGCCGGTCTGAGGCTTGAAACTCCAGGGCTGAAAAGGAGTCCCACTCCGGCCCTGCATAGAAATCACAAGACAGAATATGACAACGTCATGACTAGGTGGTCAGAAGAGGAGGAAAGGAGAGGCACAAGTGCTGCTAGGGTTAGACAGACATCGCTTTCAGAGTCCTTAGGTGCAGCAGGTAGGCATCATCCAGGTACAGTGGGAGAAAATGCGGCGATGTGGCTGAATTAGGGGTCTTGGGTTTATTGTGACAATGAAAAAACTGCGAAAAAAGGTTCAAAACACTTTCATGAGAACGGGATTAACATGTCACTAAATGTAAAAGTGTGCATGTTTTTTTTTAAGATGTTCAGGCAGGCGTTTTAAGATATACAAGCTCAGGTGCCGTCAATAAATATAATAAGAATAACCTGTAATATGTCTCATATTCAGTATGAGTATAAGTATACTTTAGTATAAGTGACACTTTTAAGTACACTACTTGTTACTTTAATTTCGGTTCTGTGTGTAGTTTCCTATCTGGATCGGATAGGAAATCAGTGGTATCGCACATCCCTAAAAATCAGTCACCAAAGAGGGAACATCACTTAAAACAGTCTCATTGCTAAAAAAAACGCTCCTCTTTTCTGTCTCTCCCTCTCCGCTTCACACACACACCAAACTGCAGCCCTTGCACACGTGCTAAACAACAATTTGTCGGGTTGTTTGTAATCTAATATGATTATTTGTTATTATCAACGCGTTGCTTGCCATGTGTTGTTGATGTAAGATTGTATTCAGTTTGATTGGAATATTCATATTGATTAAAACAAGCGCACACGTGAGAGCTGTCACACACACACATTGATCTGACAGCCTTCACAGATCAACAGGAGAGAGCCTAGGTGCGCCAGTCACTGAATCCAGCATAGGGGCTTTCAATTCGCCGCACATTCTGTCTTTATATTCTGCTCTGTGTTTGTCATAAAGTCATCTGTGCTCAATGATCAGGCGTTGAATCAAAATCTGTGCCCGCAGTTGAGTGAAACTCTCAGCGGTTTATTACAAACAATTTTCATCGATCATTTTCCCCACGACTGACAGCAAGAACGAACACAGAAGCGTTGTCTGATTGACAATCACTGCAGCTACATGTGTTCAAAAATCTAAAACGCCAAATATTAAGAATTTACGCCGCATTTTCTAAAGTAATACATTCTGTATCTAGCTTTTCGCTTGTACGGTGGCTCTTTTTCGGACATGACATATTTGTACGTATGTATATTACTGCAACAAATTTTATTCAAGAACATTTGAGCTGGTTTCAGTCCGTATAGCCATATGCCTATTACATATACATTAAACACTGTGATATAACCGCGCTCGGGTCGTTTGCTTTCTCAATGCAATCGATCAGCTCCAGAGTTCGTTTCAATTCAGCCGAGACCACCTCATTCAAACGATCTCGGAGCAATTGATTTGGCGCGGATCCGAGAGCAATTGGTCGTTTCACATATGCCAAACGAACCGCGCTAACTGGGCAAATGAGACAGGTTCTGAAACAAAAGTGCAGGTGTGAAAGCACCTTTATTTAAAATATATTTAACTTGCTTGTTGATTAAATCCCATTTTGTTGTTCTCTCCTCTTGCCTTTTGGGGATTTACACAAATCTAACTTTAAATAGTAACAGTTCCTGACTCCAGAAAGCTACAAACATAATAATGATAATTATGTATTATTGGAAAGAAGACACTTTGAGCTTTACTGTGGTAAAAGATGAAGTTACATGTTAAAAAATATAAAAAGTTATACATTATGTAGTCATGAGAAAAATTTTTGTATTGTGTTCAATATTTGTTTTCTATATACAAACACAGGAAAACATTAATGTAATGTCCAAGAAAAATATGATTTGAAAGCCAAGCATTTCATGAGTTTTTATTTTCAAATTTGATTAAGACAGCATGCAAAATGAGATTTCTGTAAACAGTTTTCCGAGACTGTATCGATGTCCTTCTCCCTCACCGTCAAAAGCATTTTCTGAAAAATTACGTTCCCAAGCTAAAACAGTAACAGTTGCTGAATGATTTGGTCTAAATTCAAAGTGTGTGTATCTTTGGAAAGAAGACACTCTGGGCTTTATTTTCCATCATCTAAAGTTTATAATGCTCAAAATGAAAAAAAAGTTATAGATGTTTAAGTAATATATATATATATATATATATATATATATATATATATATATATATATATATATATATATATATATATATATATATATATAAAATTGCAAGGCACTAATCATTTTATTATTTCATAAACAAAAATGTGAAATTTGTCCTCGAGCAACACAGAACAAAAGCCAACATCTCCTGGGTATGTGTTTTAGAATTTGTGCCAATATTATGCAAAATGATTTTTCTGAGACAATGTCTTGTGATTTTCTCCCTCTCCTTGTTTATGGAGAAGCACATTTGTCTGATGACCACACCTACTGAAGGTTTCATATACCACAATTTTTTTAGTTGTAAAATAATACTAGTTTGGCCATGGGACCCACATGATCATCAAGCCGCGACCCAAATTTTTAGGAACTATAATACAATTTTAGGAATTATACTTAATTTGTATTTATTTGTTAACATAAACAAGTAGTGACAGATACATCATAAGAAATTCACAAAGACTTATTAATAAACACTATTTTATTGCTGTCATTTAACAAAATGTATCAAATTATAGAAATATTACAAAGTAAAAATGACAAATTCTGTTAATAATAAACTTATTAAAACATGTTGTCTGGTTTCTATATGTTGTTTTAATTTAGAAGGTTTCATGCTCTCTTGTGAGAGCACCTCACTACATATGACACTGAGGCTTTAAGTCTTTTTTGTCATCAATATATATATCCATACTTTACATATTTGGTATCGTTCTTGCGCTTCCACATATTTGTTGCAATAATTAAATGAAATTTCACATGTCAAACGGTAGGGTTGTGGCGCATGCATTTCAAAATAAAAGTCCGGTATAAGCAAAATAAGTAAAAAAATTTTTTTTTTTTTTCGACCACACACTCCGCGACCCCCGCGTTCCCTCTTTTAGATGCGACCCACCAGTTGAGAAACACTGCATAATTGTATAGTATGAATGATTTATTTCAGCACAAGAAGTACACTGTGTAAAATAAGTCCAGTGCATTTGCAACAAAAAAGTCTTACAAAAGTTGTTGTTGTTTTGCTCTCTTACTCACTGGCAGAAAGTGCTTGAACATCTTTTCATAGGAGTTTGCCCCTACTTGAAATCCACCCCACAGCAGAGATTCAGCTACATGATAAAAATACAGAATTAGGATTCTATTGTAAACAATTGTATTTCCCTCCTTGAGTAGCAAACACGATTTACTCTGATGCCCATAAATACATATGTTAAGTAAAATAAGATGTTTTGTGAATACAGGCCTTACACTTTTTAGCAAAAATAAAATTAAGGAACATCATATTTACATTAATTAATTTTCCTTTGTCCTTGTTTGTATTTCAGAGGTCACCACAGCATAATGAACCGCCAACAACTGTGAGGGAAACTGGAGCTCCTGGAGGAAACGCACTCCAACACTGGGTGAACATGCAAACTCTACACAGACTACGCTGGCACTCAAACCAGTGACCTTTTTCCTGTGAGGCGACAGTGCTACCACTGAGACACCGCGCTGTGGAGTGAACTGTGGAGAATTATGACAGCTCACTGTAACCATTTTTAATAACACTTCACTGTTTGTTTACAGTTCAGTAGAATTTACACTCATAATTGACTCAAAGCATCTTGGGGTGCAGAAAAAGGGTGGATACATATGTATTAATAAACATGCACACATATTTTTTATATATAAGCAATGCTGGGTAATTAGTGTAATGCTTAGAGATGGAGAAACAAACACAGCTCATCCGATGAAAAGCCTTCCAGACCGCAGATCAATCTTTGTGTTTTCCAGATGTGTGTGCTGCTCATCCACTCAAGTTTTCTGCTCTAAAGTGGATTGTGTGGACTGGATTTCACGGCCTCGGGAGCAGAAACTGTCTCTGCACATGAACCAGTAGCATTTACAAACTAAACTAAAAGTAAAACAAAACAATTAAAGAACAGTTATTTAAACTAAATTTAGATTTAAATGTTCAAAACAGAAAATCATACACTTAAAACAATTCTTCAAACAAAATACGTTTCATCATGATCAACAAAATATTTATTATTCATACACACTAGCAATAACTGTATTTATCCAGTTCGAAATGGAGCGAGATTAAGTACAAGCTAAGTAACTAAAACGAAACCAAAATAAAAAATAATTCTAATTAGTAATAATAAAAAAAGGGCGGCACGTTTGCGCTGTGGGTAGCACAATCACCTCGGAGCAAGAAAGTCACTAGTTCAAGTCTCGGCTGGGTCAGTTGGCGTTTCTGTGTGGAGTTTGCATGTTCTCCCCGTGTTGGCCTGGTTTCCTAGGGTTCCTAGGTTTCCCCCACAGTCCAAAGACATGCGCTATAGGTGAGTTGGGTAAGCTAAAATTGTAATTGTGTGAATGAGTGTTTATGGATGTTTCCCAGTGACGGGTTGCTGCTGGAAGGGCATCCGCTGCGTAAAACATATTTGGAATAAGTTGGCGGTTCATTCTGCTGTGGCGACCACAGATTAATAAATGGACTAAGCCGAAGAGAAAATGAATGAATGAAAATCATATGTCTTGTGCCTTTAATAAATAGGTGTTATAGAGATGTTTTGAACAAACCACATCAGATGAAAATGTCTTTAAAGGAAAGTGATTCTCATGGGTGGAGAGCTTTTTTCCCAGCATGAATCACTTATTACATAATGATGTCACTTCATGAATGATGTCAGCTGATGTCATTCACTCCATACATTTAGTGTGAAATGACTCCACGGGTCACTGGCTGCTGTTGAAAAATATCCAGACAAATTATTTAAAGCAATAGTTCCCCCTACAACGAACATTCTGTCATTCACCTCCAGTGTCTTACCTTGAATACAGTATAGAGAGAGAGATATTTGTTAAAGGCACAGTTCCTCAAAAATTAACCGAAACTGAATTAGTTTACTCACCAATTCAGTTTCTTCAATCATCTATAGTGCATGTGTTTGGACTGTGGGGGAAACCAAAGCACCCGGAGAAAACCCACGCTAACACGGTGGAGAATATGCAAACTCCGCACAGAAATGCCTATTGGCTCAGCCTGGACCTGAACTAGCCACCTTTTTGCTTTAAGGCGACAGTGCTAATCACTGAGTCACCGTGCCGCCCACCACTGACTTGCATAGTAGAAAATAAAAACACTACGGACGTCAATAGTTAGAGTTTTCCAACATTCTTCAAAATATCTTCTTTTATGTTTACCAGAACACAAACTGCTTAGAACATGGGTAAATGGTGACAGAATTTTCATTTTTGGGTGAACTATCCCTTTCAAACACACATCCCTCTCTTTGTATTCTGGATAAAACGTAAAACACTGCAGGTAACTTATAGTCATTACCATACTTTCACAGCTGATTTGTTTTGTTAAGAATTGCAAACATTGTCAATGCATTACCCTGGTTAGCATGCTGACATATGGTGCAGTAGCACTTCAGGGCGTCCCGAGTTTAAATCCCGGCTCGAGGACATTTCCCGTCCCTACCCCCCCTCCCTCTCCCACTTTGCTTCCTGTCTGAAATACTGTCATATCCACTTAATAAAGCCAAAAATAAATCTTTAAAAAAAACAATTGCAAAAGTTTTTAAAAGGTTTTTTAAATATGCAAATGAAGGATTATTTTGTGAAAAAAATGCAAAAATTTGCGTACATTTCTTCTTGTGCCAAAAGTCATTATAATAATAAGGATTAGATCCCATGAATAATAATTACTTACCTTTTTACAGCGCTTTTCTGGACACTGAAATCGCTTTACATGTTTTACATGTGGGGGGGGGGTTGGGTAGAGTGATGAAACCAGTTGTGATGGTTAGTAGGCCATGATGGAGAGAGGCCAGTGGGCAAATTTAGCCAAGATCCTGGGATTTTTAATGACCACAGAGAGTCAGGACCTTGGTTTAATGCAGGGATCACCAACCCTGTTCCTGGAGAGCTACCTTCCTGCAGATTTTAGTTGCAACCCTGACCAAACACACCTGTTTGTAATTATCAAGTGCTGCCTTAGGTACTATTAATTGGTTCAGGTGTGTTTGATCAGGGTTGGGACTGAATTCTGCAGGAAGGTAGCTCTCCAGGAACAGGGTTGGTGACCCCTGGTTTTACGTCTCATCCTAAAGACGGCGCTCACTGAGCAGTATAGAGTCCCCATCACTATAATGGGGCGTTAGGACCCACACAGACCACAGGTTGAGTGCCCCCTGCTGGTCTCACTAACACCACTTCCAGCAGCAAAGCTTTCCCATGTGGTCTCCCATCCAGGTACTTACCGGGGGGCAGTCCTGCTCAGTTTCAGTGGGCGACCATGCGAGAGTTGCAGAGAGCTAGCTCTTAAACAACTATTCTGCTGCTCTAGACGCGGCTTAAACTGAGGCGCGGGTGGCGAGGGTAGTTTAGGGGACCCCACCCTCTCTATTCTGCCGCGCTACACACGGATATAACTGAGGCGCGGGTGGCGAGGGTAGTTTCGGGGACACCGCTCTCTATATTCTGCCACCCTAGACGCGGATATAATTGTGGGCACGGGTGACGAGGATAGTTTAGGGGACGCCGCCCTCTCTATTCTGCTGCCCTAGGCGGCCGCCTAGATCGTCTCTATGGAAGCGCCGGCCCTGGGTACTATTTTTTATGTATTTCAATGTAATTTTGTACATTTCTTAGGCACGGGATGATAATCATTTTCAAGGTATACCGCAGTTTGGAAAAGTCAAGGTTTTAAAACAGTCAAAATTGGCTACAATACCTTTTCCCCTGATAGGTATGGGTACTATCAGGGCCAGAGCAAGCTGAACTGCCGCTCTAGGCAAAGGACGGTCACACCGCCCTCAAATGGGAGGGGGGGGGTCTATTCTGACGCGGCTATAACTGAGGCGCGGGTGGCGAGGGTAGTTTAGGGGACGCCACCCTCTCTATTCTGCCGCGCTACACACGGATATAACTGAGGCGCGGGTGGCGAGGATAGTTTCGGGGACGGCGCTCTCTCTATTCTGCCACCCTAGACGCGGATAAGGGTGCGGGTGGTGAGGGTAGTTTCGGGGACGCCGCCCTCTCTATTCTGCTGCCCTAGGCGGCCGCCTAGGTCGCCACTATGGAAGCGCCGGCCCTGGGTACTATTTTTTATGTATTTCAATGTAATCTTGCCAGAGCAAGCTGAACTGCCACTCTAGGCAAAGGACGGTCACGCCGCCCTCAAATGGGGGGGGGGGGGGGTCTATTCTGACACGGCTATAACTGAGGCGCGGGTGGCGAGGGTAGTTTAGGGGACGCCACCCTCTCTATTCTGCCGCGCTACACACGGATATAACTGAGGCGTGGGTGGCGAGGGTAGTTTCGGGGACACCGCTCTCTATATTCTGCCACCCTAGACGCGGATATAATTGTGGGCACGGGTGGTGAGGATAGTTTCGGGGACGCCGCTCTCTCTATTCTGCCACCCTAGACGCAGATATAATTGTGGGCACGGGTGACGAGGATAGTTTCGGGGACGCCGCCCTCTCTATTCTGCTGCCCTAGGCGGCCGCCTAGGTCGTCTCTATGGAAGCGCCGGCCCTGGGTACTATTTTTTATGTATTTCAATGTAATTTTGTACATTGCTTAGGCACAGGACGATAATCGTTTTCAAGGTATACCACAGTTTGGAAAAGTCAAGGTTTTAAAACAGTCAAAATTGGCTACAATACCTTTTCCCCTGATAGGTATGGGTACTATCAGGGCCGGAGCAAGCTGAACTGCCGCTCTAGGCAAAGGACGGTCACGCCGCCCTCAAATGGGGGGGGTGGTCTATTCTGACGCGGCTATAACTGAGGCGCGGGTGGCGAGGGTAGTTTCGGGGACACCGCTCTCTATATTCTGCCACCCTAGACGCGGATATAATTGTGGGCGCGGGTGGCGAGGATAGTTTCGGGGACGGCGCTCTCTCTATTCTACCACCCTAGACGCGGATGAGGGCGCGGGTGGCGAGGGTAGTTTCGGGGATGCCGCCCTCTCTATTCTGCCGCCCTAGGCCGCCGCCTAGGTCACCTCTATGAAAGCGCCGGCCCTAGGTACTATTTTTTATTTGCTTTTTTTGGGACAACAGTATCTCCAGCAGAAAATAATAATTCTGACTTCAACTAAATAGATATACACTAGGCCTGTGGTTTTCAAACTTTTTTACCTAGTACCACCTCAGACAAAAATTGTCTCTCCAAGTACCACCATAATGACCAGTATTGAAATACAGTAGCAAGTAGGCCTAATTAAGCAGCAAAAGCTCTGCACAGTTAAAAAATGAGGCAGAATAATTTCTATTATTATGAATATTTATTATTGTCAGCCACTTTAAACATAATAAATAGCTTGAACATTAACACTGCCCTGTGCTTACAGTAATAAATAAATAAATAATGTTTAATTTAAAATGTGCTTTAAAGTTAATTAGAAATGTTCTTAAAGTAAAAAGAAAACTGCTGTACTTAAATATAAAGTATTAACATACAGCAACCTTGGACCTCATAAATATAAGCTATTTGAGATCATATTCATATATAAAATGTTTTTGAAAAGTTTTGAAATAGATGTTGCACATATTTAGAACTTGTTTGTACTTATTTGAAATCTACACATTAACTTTAAATGTATGTATTTGGGTTTACGTTTCTATTTAGAAAGTAGATTTGCTTACTGCAAGTTATAGGCTTTGTGTGTGTGATTAAACTATACCTGTCAACATTGGGATATAAAAATACGGGATACGCTCCCAACAACCGTTACAAATACGGGAAGGAGATTAGCTTCAAATGATCGAATACATAACAAACATTAGAACATTGAAGATAAAATGAAAGTTTCAGCCTATCAAAATCAATTTACTGATCACATTGGTGTTATTGTATGTGTCAAAGGGTTTAAAGTGTGTTCATTTTTTTTACTTGAATTATTCTGCAATTCCTCCGCGTACCACTAGAAGGACGCCTGCATACCACTAGTGGTACACGTACCACAGTTTGAGAACCACTGCACTAGACTATAAACTAGGCTGTATTGATGTATTGATGTATGTTCATTTCTAATGTTTTCTAAAAATCCATAAATTAGTGGTTTTCCATATTTTGTGATTCTTGTTTTTATTTTTCCCCATTTATTTGTGCTTTTGAATTGCATTATGGGAGCTTGATCTTTCTTTCAACAACATTTAACCTTGAGAAGTTAATGTTACTTTTATGAACATTTTTAATCGCTTAAAAGTGATATAAGGTTGGTGTTACAAAAACCTTGTAATAAACTGCCAGTACATTGTCTGTTATTTTACAGACAGACTTGTTTCTCTATATATTATTTCTTATATATTAAATTATTTCAAACTACTAAAATGTCAATAAAATCACTTTGTTAAACCGTAGAGTTGAATTTTACACATTTAAAGTCAACAGAGCAGAGATCAAGCTCCCATAATGCAATTCACAACAGTAAATAAACCGAAAACACTCGACAATCACAAAATATGCAAACTTTTGAATTAACAGATATTTTTTACAGTGTAGGCAGATATTTTTTTAACTTCTTATAAACATAAAAAACTCAAAATGGACTCGAAATGCAGGGCTCTTGCCTGTAGTGTCTGAAACAGGTTTACAGAGCCGTTGCTTAAACGTGCAGTCGAGGTTGTTGTTGAGGAATCTGTGAATGTTCTCATGCTTTCTGGCTCTGCTAGATGTGCAGAAAAGTCCATGAGCAGTTCCAGATGTGTAATCTCTGGAGGCCCTCACTGATTTCAGCAGCCGTCCGTCCTGCCCTGATGTCCCAGACTCACGCCCTTCATCAAAACTGCACAACCACCAGAGAAACCTTCAATTCCACTCAGATTCTCATCAAAACAAGGTCTTTATGATGCAGTGTTTGGATTTGTTATGCAATAGACGTGAAATTTTTCTATGAGTTTTGGCTTTTGTTTTTTGCACTGAAATATTGTAGAAACACTGTTCATTTAAACATAATTACATGGAAACGCATGAAGAATACTGAAGTAGAAAGACTGAAATGTTCTTGCTTTTATGTTTCATACAGACAACAAAAAAATTGCTGTAGAAACAGTGTTCATTTGGATTTAATTACATGGAAACAGTGAGTAACATATTGCACACTGAGCAATTCCATGTTAATGTCAACCCTGCCATTAAAAAAATAAAGTTTTCACCAAAATAGTGAAATCCTCTCTAGGTATTTTGTGTAGACTTGTATTTTACTGTACAAAATACTTAAAAATGTGTCAGTCAGGGTTTTCAAATAATTATATTTGATTTAGCAAAGACACACAAGTGTCAATTTCATATCCATAACAGAGTGATGTCACATCAATAACAAAGCTTTTTCCTCATAAATACAAAAATGTCAAATAAAATCAAAGCAATATTTTTTGTTTTACAGTGAGCAATGAACCGCCAACTTATCCAGCATATGTATTACACAGCGAATGCCTTTCCAGCTGCAACCCAGTACACACACTCATACACTATGGCCAATTTAGTTTATTTAATTCGCCTAAAGCGCATGTGTTTGGACTGTGGTGGAAATTAGAGCCCCTGGAGGTGACCCATACCAACACAGGGAAAACATGCAAACTCCACACAGTAATGCCAACTGGCCCAGCCAGGACTCGAATTAATGAAATTTTAAATTATTTGTGAAATTTGTTCTTACAATGTTCCTAAATAGTCATTATTACGTTTAAATTTAAAGGGATAGTTTTACAAAAAATTTTAATGTACTCACTACTCTCCCTTAAGTGGTTTTAAATATTACACGGATCAACAAAGTTGTTCTTGGAGGGCCGGTGCCCTACAGATTTTAGCTCCAACCCTAATCAAACACACCTGAACAAACTCATCAAGGTCTTACTAGGTATACCTGAAACACCCAGGCAGGTGTGTTGAGGCAAGTTGGAGCTAAACCCTGCAGGGACACCGGCCCTCCAGGAACGAGATTGGTGACCCCTGCTTTATTAGTTTTTTTAAAACACCAAAGAAGATATTTTAAAGAAAGCTGAACACCTGTAACCGTTGACTTCTATAGTATGAAAAAAACATTTCCAGATTTCTTCAAAATATCTTAATTTATGATCAATAGAAAAAAAAACATAAAGGTTTGAATTAAGTAAAGGGAGAGTAAGTGAGGACAGAACTTAAATTTTTGTGTGAACTCTTCCTTTAAGTCATAATTTATACTGCATGCATCTATTTTTAAGTTCCTTTTTTCAACCTGCGTTTTCCATTCGCATTTATATTTTAAACTGCTGTTAAACATTGATTTGCTAATATTTTCTTCACTTTAATTATTCTTTGCTGTCGTCTCTTCTCCTCTAGATGTCGCTATTGGACTCATGGACCGAAGGAAAATGCTTTAATGGACAGTTCATCTACTCATTCATGACAAATTCTCCATTTTATTAATCTTTAAGAGCTTTTTTCTTCTGATGAACACAAAGGATTGCATTATGAATTTTTTTTACTGATGTAATTTTTTTTAAACTTAGATTACTCTAATCATAAGGGGTTACACTTTATTTTAAAGGAGACCTAATATGCAAAAATCATTTTTATAAGGGGTGTAAACACAGTTGTATGGCAACAGTGTGTGGATATAATCAGCCTCTAATGGTACAAATCTATTCATTTTACTCTTTACTCCAATCTCACTTGATAACAGTCTGCAGACACACTTTGATTGACATTTTCCCTTTGTACATGGCATCAAAAAGGGAAAACCCCGCCCATTGGTGAGAATCTCTTCCTCATTAGCATACATCATTAGTCTTGTTTCTGAGTCTGCCATTATGCTGACACACAGGCATTTGTAGCCTCACCCTCTTTTTAAAAGAGTACAATCTCATTTGAATTTAAAGCGGCAGTCACCAAAACAGCACAATTTGAATCAAGACACAAAAGTGTCAGTTTCAAATAGTTTAAAACATTATTTGTGTTGAAGTGTTGTCACGATACTGAAATCCAATACCAATCGGAACTCTTTGGAGTGAATGCCAGGAATTAAGTTTGGCAGCGCTCATCTCCAGGCTAATACTATCCCTACAGTGAAGCATGGTGGTGGCAGCATCATGCTGTGGGGATGTTTTTTTTTCAGCAGCAGGAACTGGAAGACTAGTCAGGATAGAGGGAAAGATGAACGCAGCAATGTACAGAGACATTCTGAATGAAAACCTGCTTCAGAGTGCTCTTGACCTCATATGGCAACGGTTCATGGAGTGAACTTTACAACAACTCGGTGAATGTCCTTGAGTGGCCCAGCCAGAGCCCAGACCTAAATCCTATTGAACATCTCTGGAGAGAT